>NW_026046627.1:0-40993 GCF_023864275.1 Schistocerca cancellata
GCTTGGAGGTATGTCCATCGTTTTAAGACGACAGAAAACTAGCGTCAGCGGTGCGTCAGTGGGAAGTCGGTGAAGTCGCCATTGGAGCCATAAGTCAGTGGGAAATTAGTACACTTTCGTAACGGCTAATGGAAACCCTACAGCAAAGAGTGAGGCCACGCCGTTTTCTGCCATCAGATTGCTTCTAAAGATGGCGGCTTCACTTGTCGGGAGTCGCTTCCGCCACCGGCAGTCGTGGCCGAGTGGTTAAGGCGTCTGACTTGAAATCAGATTCCCTCTGGGAGCGTAGGTTCGAGTCCTGCCGACTGCGAAAATTTTCTCGCTCTCAAAAGGCGGACGTTGCTAGGATGCACCTAGCAGTTGCGTCACTACTAAACACGTGGGTCACCAGCAATGTGCAGTGTTATTTGATCGAGGGCGCAGCGTTACAGTCGCCCCCAGAAGCCGCAGCTCATCTCCTAGTCTCACAGCCGTCCACCAGGTGTTAGTACAAGTGTCGCCTCACTGGGCAGTGCAGATGTGTCCATTTTAGCTTGCAGACGATGACGTGTAGCAATTTATGAGCTAACGCAAGTCGAATGTTTTACCGTGTGTATCTGCTAGATACTGCCTCTCATATGGTGGAGAGGCTCACTCCTTCTTGTGTCTCGTTCTCTGCACACGAGTTGCCCCTGGCATCGATATAGCACGTGTTTTCTAGCGTCAGCGTGCGTCACGTCAAGTCAGCGAATTCAATATCACACGAATCGAGTCGACATGTTTGCTTGTTACGATGACGGAAGCTGAAGAAATGTGTGTGGAACTTCACTGCATCGGCTGCTCGCCCTTCAGCGTCCCTATGTCTTATCAGACGAAGGTGACTGTGAAATTGGCAACGAGGCACAAATTAACGAACACATGCAAATGGCAACCTTCGACGTCAGCCGAAATAGCTCAGTTGGGAGAGCGTTAGACTGAAGATCCAAAGGTCCCTGGTTCGATCCCGGGTTTCGGCAGGTATTCGTTTTCATGCGACGCCAATGGAATTACTCTGCGTTTGTGATAATGCAACTACCGCTGACAACAAAACTGACCCTCTCCTGTAGCTGTTCTGGTTGTCTATTGCATGCCATAAGAGGAACTTACTAGACAACTAACTCCCTTAGAAGCAAAAGAATTAAAAATATCCTACCGACTGCATTCCCTTTTCTGTGTCAGGTGGTGAAGAACATCTTCAACGGAACCGTGAAATGAGCGAAAGCGTGGGAAACATTGCATTCGAAATGCTTGTGAATTTTCCAATTGCCCAGTGAGTGTCGACAAAACACGTAAATTCTCTGCTCCAACGTATGAGACGTAACAACTGGTACAATTTGTTGTTGCATCGTGTGTCAGCAGTCTTCGATAGTGTGTTACGGGCTTAGCGCGATAAGTTTGTAGACAGCATTTGGGCGACGTTTTATTAGTAACGGCCCCATGCAGCGATTGAACAACAGTAAAGGACATGAGTCAATGTATAGTTGTGCATCGTGGGAGGTTTTGCAGCCTTGTGTGAGCCCGGATAGCTCAGTCGGTAGAGCATTAGGCTTTTAACCTAAGGGTCCAGGGTTCAAGTCCCTGTCCGGGCGGAAATTTTAATACTTTGGTAGCGATTCGTCTGGTAGCGGTGGAAACGCTACGGAAAATAATGCAGCTACGCCGTTTTCTGACACCACAGTGTTTTAAACGGTAGCAGTTGCATGTGTCGAGAGAACACCGCGCTAACGGCAGTCGTGGCCGAGTGGTTAAGGCGTCTGACTCGAAATCAGATTCCCTCTGGGAGCGTAGGTTCGAATCCTACCGGCTGCGTGCGATTTTGCGTAAAGAGGAGCAAACGTTTTCGCACACATGTGACATGCGTGGGCGAATGCGGGTGCAACCAGTGATGCCATTCTCAACAAGACGAAAATTTCCGTTTTAAGAATACTGAGTTTTCGCGACGACAGCTACTTACTGTGCCTTTCGGTTCACCTCGCACTGACGCTGGGACTGCAGAAAGCCGTCGCTGAGATGGTGAGTACACAGATGTGCTCGAAAGTGTTGGACAGAGCGGACATTTCATTTTCTTTTTATGAATCGCAATTTCAATCATTCGAGTGCGGCAAAAGCAGTGGTGCAGCGTTTTTTTTTCTTTTCTTAAGATCTCGCAGCTGCTTGGAGGTATGTCCATCGTTTTAAGACGACAGAAAACTAGCGTCAGCGGTGCGTCAGTGGGAAGTCGGTGAAGTCGCCATTGGAGCCATAAGTCAGTGGGAAATTAGTACACTTTCGTAACGGCTAATGGAAACCCTACAGCAAAGAGTGAGGCCACGCCGTTTTCTGCCATCAGATTGCTTCTAAAGATGGCGGCTTCACTTGTCGGGAGTCGCTTCCGCCACCGGCAGTCGTGGCCGAGTGGTTAAGGCGTCTGACTTGAAATCAGATTCCCTCTGGGAGCGTAGGTTCGAGTCCTGCCGACTGCGAAAATTTTCTCGCTCTCAAAAGGCGGACGTTGCTAGGATGCACCTAGCAGTTGCGTCACTACTAAACACGTGGGTCACCAGCAATGTGCAGTGTTATTTGATCGAGGGCGCAGCGTTACAGTCGCCCCCAGAAGCCGCAGCTCATCTCCTAGTCTCACAGCCGTCCACCAGGTGTTAGTACAAGTGTCGCCTCACTGGGCAGTGCAGATGTGTCCATTTTAGCTTGCAGACGATGACGTGTAGCAATTTATGAGCTAACGCAAGTCGAATGTTTTACCGTGTGTATCTGCTAGATACTGCCTCTCATATGGTGGAGAGGCTCACTCCTTCTTGTGTCTCGTTCTCTGCACACGAGTTGCCCCTGGCATCGATATAGCACGTGTTTTCTAGCGTCAGCGTGGCGTCACGTCAAGTCAGCGAATTCAATATCACACGAATCGAGTCGACATGTTTGCTTGTTACGATGACGGAAGCTGAAGAAATGTGTGTGGAACTTCACTGCATCGGCTGCTCGCCCTTCAGCGTCCCTATGTCTTATCAGACGAAGGTGACTGTGAAATTGGCAACGAGGCACAAATTAACGAACACATGCAAATGGCAACCTTCGACGTCAGCCGAAATAGCTCAGTTGGGAGAGCGTTAGACTGAAGATCCAAAGGTCCCTGGTTCGATCCCGGGTTTCGGCAGGTATTCGTTTTCATGCGACGCCAATGGAATTACTCTGCGTTTGTGATAATGCAACTACCGCTGACAACAAAACTGACCCTCTCCTGTAGCTGTTCTGGTTGTCTATTGCATGCCATAAGAGGAACTTACTAGACAACTAACTCCCTTAGAAGCAAAAGAATTAAAAATATCCTACCGACTGCATTCCCTTTTCTGTGTCAGGTGGTGAAGAACATCTTCAACGGAACCGTGAAATGAGCGAAAGCGTGGGAAACATTGCATTCGAAATGCTTGTGAATTTTCCAATTGCCCAGTGAGTGTCGACAAAACACGTAAATTCTCTGCTCCAACGTATGAGACGTAACAACTGGTACAATTTGTTGTTGCATCGTGTGTCAGCAGTCTTCGATAGTGTGTTACGGGCTTAGCGCGATAAGTTTGTAGACAGCATTTGGGCGACGTTTTATTAGTAACGGCCCCATGCAGCGATTGAACAACAGTAAAGGACATGAGTCAATGTATAGTTGTGCATCGTGGGAGGTTTTGCAGCCTTGTGTGAGCCCGGATAGCTCAGTCGGTAGAGCATTAGGCTTTTAACCTAAGGGTCCAGGGTTCAAGTCCCTGTCCGGGCGGAAATTTTAATACTTTGGTAGCGATTCGTCTGGTAGCGGTGGAAACGCTACGGAAAATAATGCAGCTACGCCGTTTTCTGACACCACAGTGTTTTAAACGGTAGCAGTTGCATGTGTCGAGAGAACACCGCGCTAACGGCAGTCGTGGCCGAGTGGTTAAGGCGTCTGACTCGAAATCAGATTCCCTCTGGGAGCGTAGGTTCGAATCCTACCGGCTGCGTGCGATTTTGCGTAAAGAGGAGCAAACGTTTTCGCACACATGTGACATGCGTGGGCGAATGCGGGTGCAACCAGTGATGCCATTCTCAACAAGACGAAAATTTCCGTTTTAAGAATACTGAGTTTTCGCGACGACAGCTACTTACTGTGCCTTTCGGTTCACCTCGCACTGACGCTGGGACTGCAGAAAGCCGTCGCTGAGATGGTGAGTACACAGATGTGCTCGAAAGTGTTGGACAGAGCGGACATTTCATTTTCTTTTTATGAATCGCAATTTCAATCATTCGAGTGCGGCAAAAGCAGTGGTGCAGCGTTTTTTTTTTCTTTTCTTAAGATCTCGCAGCTGCTTGGAGGTATGTCCATCGTTTTAAGACGACAGAAAACTAGCGTCAGCGGTGCGTCAGTGGGAAGTCGGTGAAGTCGCCATTGGAGCCATAAGTCAGTGGGAAATTAGTACACTTTCGTAACGGCTAATGGAAACCCTACAGCAAAGAGTGAGGCCACGCCGTTTTCTGCCATCAGATTGCTTCTAAAGATGGCGGCTTCACTTGTCGGGAGTCGCTTCCGCCACCGGCAGTCGTGGCCGAGTAGCTAAGGCGTCTGACTTGAAATCAGATTCCCTCTGGGAGCGTAGGTTCGAGTCCTGCCGACTGCGAAAATTTTCTCGCTCTCAAAAGGCGGACGTTGCTAGGATGCACCTAGCAGTTGCGTCACTACTAAACACGTGGGTCACCAGCAATGTGCAGTGTTATTTGATCGAGGGCGCAGCGTTACAGTCGCCCCCAGAAGCCGCAGCTCATCTCCTAGTCTCACAGCCGTCCACCAGGTGTTAGTACAAGTGTCGCCTCACTGGGCAGTGCAGATGTGTCCATTTTAGCTTGCAGACGATGACGTGTAGCAATTTATGAGCTAACGCAAGTCGAATGTTTTACCGTGTGTATCTGCTAGATACTGCCTCTCATATGGTGGAGAGGCTCACTCCTTCTTGTGTCTCGTTCTCTGCACACGAGTTGCCCCTGGCATCGATATAGCACGTGTTTTCTAGCGTCAGCGTGGCGTCACGTCAAGTCAGCGAATTCAATATCACACGAATCGAGTCGACATGTTTGCTTGTTACGATGACGGAAGCTGAAGAAATGTGTGTGGAACTTCACTGCATCGGCTGCTCGCCCTTCAGCGTCCCTATGTCTTATCAGACGAAGGTGACTGTGAAATTGGCAACGAGGCACAAATTAACGAACACATGCAAATGGCAACCTTCGACGTCAGCCGAAATAGCTCAGTTGGGAGAGCGTTAGACTGAAGATCTAAAGGTCCCTGGTTCGATCCCGGGTTTCGGCAGGTATTCGTTTTCATGCGACGCCAATGGAATTACTCTGCGTTTGTGATAATGCAACTACCGCTGACAACAAAACTGACCCTCTCCTGTAGCTGTTCTGGTTGTCTATTGCATGCCATAAGAGGAACTTACTAGACAACTAACTCCCTTAGAAGCAAAAGAATTAAAAATATCCTACCGACTGCATTCCCTTTTCTGTGTCAGGTGGTGAAGAACATCTTCAACGGAACCGTGAAATGAGCGAAAGCGTGGGAAACATTGCATTCGAAATGCTTGTGAATTTTCCAATTGCCCAGTGAGTGTCGACAAAACACGTAAATTCTCTGCTCCAACGTATGAGACGTAACAACTGGTACAATTTGTTGTTGCATCGTGTGTCAGCAGTCTTCGATAGTGTGTTACGGGCTTAGCGCGATAAGTTTGTAGACAGCATTTGGGCGACGTTTTATTAGTAACGGCCCCATGCAGCGATTGAACAACAGTAAAGGACATGAGTCAATGTATAGTTGTGCATCGTGGGAGGTTTTGCAGCCTTGTGTGAGCCCGGATAGCTCAGTCGGTAGAGCATTAGGCTTTTAACCTAAGGGTCCAGGGTTCAAGTCCCTGTCCGGGCGGAAATTTTAATACTTTGGTAGCGATTCGTCTGGTAGCGGTGGAAACGCTACGGAAAATAATGCAGCTACGCCGTTTTCTGACACCACAGTGTTTTAAACGGTAGCAGTTGCATGTGTCGAGAGAACACCGCGCTAACGGCAGTCGTGGCCGAGTGGTTAAGGCGTCTGACTCGAAATCAGATTCCCTCTGGGAGCGTAGGTTCGAATCCTACCGGCTGCGTGCGATTTTGCGTAAAGAGGAGCAAACGTTTTCGCACACATGTGACATGCGTGGGCGAATGCGGGTGCAACCAGTGATGCCATTCTCAACAAGACGAAAATTTCCGTTTTAAGAATACTGAGTTTTCGCGACGACAGCTACTTACTGTGCCTTTCGGTTCACCTCGCACTGACGCTGGGACTGCAGAAAGCCGTCGCTGAGATGGTGAGTACACAGATGTGCTCGAAAGTGTTGGACAGAGCGGACATTTCATTTTCTTTTTATGAATCGCAATTTCAATCATTCGAGTGCGGCAAAAGCAGTGGTGCAGCGTTTTTTTTTCTTTTCTTAAGATCTCGCAGCTGCTTGGAGGTATGTCCATCGTTTTAAGACGACAGAAAACTAGCGTCAGCGGTGCGTCAGTGGGAAGTCGGTGAAGTCGCCATTGGAGCCATAAGTCAGTGGGAAATTAGTACACTTTCGTAACGGCTAATGGAAACCCTACAGCAAAGAGTGAGGCCACGCCGTTTTCTGCCATCAGATTGCTTCTAAAGATGGCGGCTTCACTTGTCGGGAGTCGCTTCCGCCACCGGCAGTCGTGGCCGAGTGGTTAAGGCGTCTGACTTGAAATCAGATTCCCTCTGGGAGCGTAGGTTCGAGTCCTGCCGACTGCGAAAATTTTCTCGCTCTCAAAAGGCGGACGTTGAGCTGCATCCTAGCAGTTGCGTCACTACTAAACATGTGGGTCACCAGCAATGTGCAGTGTTATTTGATCGAGGGCGCAGCGTTACAGTCGCCCCCAGAAGCCGCAGCTCATCTCCTAGTCTCACAGCCGTCCACCAGGTGTTAGTACAAGTGTCGCCTCACTGGGCAGTGCAGATGTGTCCATTTTAGCTTGCAGACGATGACGTGTAGCAATTTATGAGCTAACGCAAGTCGAATGTTTTACCGTGTGTATCTGCTAGATACTGCCTCTCATATGGTGGAGAGGCTCACTCCTTCTTGTGTCTCGTTCTCTGCACACGAGTTGCCCCTGGCATCGATATAGCACGTGTTTTCTAGCGTCAGCGTGGCGTCACGTCAAGTCAGCGAATTCAATATCACACGAATCGAGTCGACATGTTTGCTTGTTACGATGACGGAAGCTGAAGAAATGTGTGTGGAACTTCACTGCATCGGCTGCTCGCCCTTCAGCGTCCCTATGTCTTATCAGACGAAGGTGACTGTGAAATTGGCAACGAGGCACAAATTAACGAACACATGCAAATGGCAACCTTCGACGTCAGCCGAAATAGCTCAGTTGGGAGAGCGTTAGACTGAAGATCTAAAGGTCCCTGGTTCGATCCCGGGTTTCGGCAGGTATTCGTTTTCATGCGACGCCAATGGAATTACTCTGCGTTTGTGATAATGCAACTACCGCTGACAACAAAACTGACCCTCTCCTGTAGCTGTTCTGGTTGTCTATTGCATGCCATAAGAGGAACTTACTAGACAACTAACTCCCTTAGAAGCAAAAGAATTAAAAATATCCTACCGACTGCATTCCCTTTTCTGTGTCAGGTGGTGAAGAACATCTTCAACGGAACCGTGAAATGAGCGAAAGCGTGGGAAACATTGCATTCGAAATGCTTGTGAATTTTCCAATTGCCCAGTGAGTGTCGACAAAACACGTAAATTCTCTGCTCCAACGTATGAGACGTAACAACTGGTACAATTTGTTGTTGCATCGTGTGTCAGCAGTCTTCGATAGTGTGTTACGGGCTTAGCGCGATAAGTTTGTAGACAGCATTTGGGCGACGTTTTATTAGTAACGGCCCCATGCAGCGATTGAACAACAGTAAAGGACATGAGTCAATGTATAGTTGTGCATCGTGGGAGGTTTTGCAGCCTTGTGTGAGCCCGGATAGCTCAGTCGGTAGAGCATTAGGCTTTTAACCTAAGGGTCCAGGGTTCAAGTCCCTGTCCGGGCGGAAATTTTAATACTTTGGTAGCGATTCGTCTGGTAGCGGTGGAAACGCTACGGAAAATAATGCAGCTACGCCGTTTTCTGACACCACAGTGTTTTAAACGGTAGCAGTTGCATGTGTCGAGAGAACACCGCGCTAACGGCAGTCGTGGCCGAGTGGTTAAGGCGTCTGACTCGAAATCAGATTCCCTCTGGGAGCGTAGGTTCGAATCCTACCGGCTGCGTGCGATTTTGCGTAAAGAGGAGCAAACGTTTTCGCACACATGTGACATGCGTGGGCGAATGCGGGTGCAACCAGTGATGCCATTCTCAACAAGACGAAAATTTCCGTTTTAAGAATACTGAGTTTTCGCGACGACAGCTACTTACTGTGCCTTTCGGTTCACCTCGCACTGACGCTGGGACTGCAGAAAGCCGTCGCTGAGATGGTGAGTACACAGATGTGCTCGAAAGTGTTGGACAGAGCGGACATTTCATTTTCTTTTTATGAATCGCAATTTCAATCATTCGAGTGCGGCAAAAGCAGTGGTGCAGCGTTTTTTTTTTCTTTTCTTAAGATCTCGCAGCTGCTTGGAGGTATGTCCATCGTTTTAAGACGACAGAAAACTAGCGTCAGCGGTGCGTCAGTGGGAAGTCGGTGAAGTCGCCATTGGAGCCATAAGTCAGTGGGAAATTAGTACACTTTCGTAACGGCTAATGGAAACCCTACAGCAAAGAGTGAGGCCACGCCGTTTTCTGCCATCAGATTGCTTCTAAAGATGGCGGCTTCACTTGTCGGGAGTCGCTTCCGCCACCGGCAGTCGTGGCCGAGTAGCTAAGGCGTCTGACTTGAAATCAGATTCCCTCTGGGAGCGTAGGTTCGAGTCCTGCCGACTGCGAAAATTTTCTCGCTCTCAAAAGGCGGACGTTGCTAGGATGCACCTAGCAGTTGCGTCACTACTAAACACGTGGGTCACCAGCAATGTGCAGTGTTATTTGATCGAGGGCGCAGCGTTACAGTCGCCCCCAGAAGCCGCAGCTCATCTCCTAGTCTCACAGCCGTCCACCAGGTGTTAGTACAAGTGTCGCCTCACTGGGCAGTGCAGATGTGTCCATTTTAGCTTGCAGACGATGACGTGTAGCAATTTATGAGCTAACGCAAGTCGAATGTTTTACCGTGTGTATCTGCTAGATACTGCCTCTCATATGGTGGAGAGGCTCACTCCTTCTTGTGTCTCGTTCTCTGCACACGAGTTGCCCCTGGCATCGATATAGCACGTGTTTTCTAGCGTCAGCGTGGCGTCACGTCAAGTCAGCGAATTCAATATCACACGAATCGAGTCGACATGTTTGCTTGTTACGATGACGGAAGCTGAAGAAATGTGTGTGGAACTTCACTGCATCGGCTGCTCGCCCTTCAGCGTCCCTATGTCTTATCAGACGAAGGTGACTGTGAAATTGGCAACGAGGCACAAATTAACGAACACATGCAAATGGCAACCTTCGACGTCAGCCGAAATAGCTCAGTTGGGAGAGCGTTAGACTGAAGATCTAAAGGTCCCTGGTTCGATCCCGGGTTTCGGCAGGTATTCGTTTTCATGCGACGCCAATGGAATTACTCTGCGTTTGTGATAATGCAACTACCGCTGACAACAAAACTGACCCTCTCCTGTAGCTGTTCTGGTTGTCTATTGCATGCCATAAGAGGAACTTACTAGACAACTAACTCCCTTAGAAGCAAAAGAATTAAAAATATCCTACCGACTGCATTCCCTTTTCTGTGTCAGGTGGTGAAGAACATCTTCAACGGAACCGTGAAATGAGCGAAAGCGTGGGAAACATTGCATTCGAAATGCTTGTGAATTTTCCAATTGCCCAGTGAGTGTCGACAAAACACGTAAATTCTCTGCTCCAACGTATGAGACGTAACAACTGGTACAATTTGTTGTTGCATCGTGTGTCAGCAGTCTTCGATAGTGTGTTACGGGCTTAGCGCGATAAGTTTGTAGACAGCATTTGGGCGACGTTTTATTAGTAACGGCCCCATGCAGCGATTGAACAACAGTAAAGGACATGAGTCAATGTATAGTTGTGCATCGTGGGAGGTTTTGCAGCCTTGTGTGAGCCCGGATAGCTCAGTCGGTAGAGCATTAGGCTTTTAACCTAAGGGTCCAGGGTTCAAGTCCCTGTCCGGGCGGAAATTTTAATACTTTGGTAGCGATTCGTCTGGTAGCGGTGGAAACGCTACGGAAAATAATGCAGCTACGCCGTTTTCTGACACCACAGTGTTTTAAACGGTAGCAGTTGCATGTGTCGAGAGAACACCGCGCTAACGGCAGTCGTGGCCGAATGGTTAAGGCGTCTGACTCGAAATC
The DNA here is from genome assembly GCF_023864275.1 of Schistocerca cancellata. Lineage (NCBI taxonomy): Eukaryota > Metazoa > Arthropoda > Insecta > Orthoptera > Acrididae > Schistocerca > Schistocerca cancellata. Next base: position 10,470 of record NW_026046627.1, read on the forward strand.
AGATTCCCTCTGGGAGCGTAGGTTCGAATCCTACCGGCTGCGTGCGATTTTGCGTAAAGAGGAGCAAACGTTTTCGCACACATGTGACATGCGTGGGCGAATGCGGGTGCAACCAGTGATGCCATTCTCAACAAGACGAAAATTTCCGTTTTAAGAATACTGAGTTTTCGCGACGACAGCTACTTACTGTGCCTTTCGGTTCACCTCGCACTGACGCTGGGACTGCAGAAAGCCGTCGCTGAGATGGTGAGTACACAGATGTGCTCGAAAGTGTTGGACAGAGCGGACATTTCATTTTCTTTTTATGAATCGCAATTTCAATCATTCGAGTGCGGCAAAAGCAGTGGTGCAGCGTTTTTTTTTTCTTTTCTTAAGATCTCGCAGCTGCTTGGAGGTATGTCCATCGTTTTAAGACGACAGAAAACTAGCGTCAGCGGTGCGTCAGTGGGAAGTCGGTGAAGTCGCCATTGGAGCCATAAGTCAGTGGGAAATTAGTACACTTTCGTAACGGCTAATGGAAACCCTACAGCAAAGAGTGAGGCCACGCCGTTTTCTGCCATCAGATTGCTTCTAAAGATGGCGGCTTCACTTGTCGGGAGTCGCTTCCGCCACCGGCAGTCGTGGCCGAGTAGCTAAGGCGTCTGACTTGAAATCAGATTCCCTCTGGGAGCGTAGGTTCGAGTCCTGCCGACTGCGAAAATTTTCTCGCTCTCAAAAGGCGGACGTTGCTAGGATGCACCTAGCAGTTGCGTCACTACTAAACACGTGGGTCACCAGCAATGTGCAGTGTTATTTGATCGAGGGCGCAGCGTTACAGTCGCCCCCAGAAGCCGCAGCTCATCTCCTAGTCTCACAGCCGTCCACCAGGTGTTAGTACAAGTGTCGCCTCACTGGGCAGTGCAGATGTGTCCATTTTAGCTTGCAGACGATGACGTGTAGCAATTTATGAGCTAACGCAAGTCGAATGTTTTACCGTGTGTATCTGCTAGATACTGCCTCTCATATGGTGGAGAGGCTCACTCCTTCTTGTGTCTCGTTCTCTGCACACGAGTTGCCCCTGGCATCGATATAGCACGTGTTTTCTAGCGTCAGCGTGGCGTCACGTCAAGTCAGCGAATTCAATATCACACGAATCGAGTCGACATGTTTGCTTGTTACGATGACGGAAGCTGAAGAAATGTGTGTGGAACTTCACTGCATCGGCTGCTCGCCCTTCAGCGTCCCTATGTCTTATCAGACGAAGGTGACTGTGAAATTGGCAACGAGGCACAAATTAACGAACACATGCAAATGGCAACCTTCGACGTCAGCCGAAATAGCTCAGTTGGGAGAGCGTTAGACTGAAGATCTAAAGGTCCCTGGTTCGATCCCGGGTTTCGGCAGGTATTCGTTTTCATGCGACGCCAATGGAATTACTCTGCGTTTGTGATAATGCAACTACCGCTGACAACAAAACTGACCCTCTCCTGTAGCTGTTCTGGTTGTCTATTGCATGCCATAAGAGGAACTTACTAGACAACTAACTCCCTTAGAAGCAAAAGAATTAAAAATATCCTACCGACTGCATTCCCTTTTCTGTGTCAGGTGGTGAAGAACATCTTCAACGGAACCGTGAAATGAGCGAAAGCGTGGGAAACATTGCATTCGAAATGCTTGTGAATTTTCCAATTGCCCAGTGAGTGTCGACAAAACACGTAAATTCTCTGCTCCAACGTATGAGACGTAACAACTGGTACAATTTGTTGTTGCATCGTGTGTCAGCAGTCTTCGATAGTGTGTTACGGGCTTAGCGCGATAAGTTTGTAGACAGCATTTGGGCGACGTTTTATTAGTAACGGCCCCATGCAGCGATTGAACAACAGTAAAGGACATGAGTCAATGTATAGTTGTGCATCGTGGGAGGTTTTGCAGCCTTGTGTGAGCCCGGATAGCTCAGTCGGTAGAGCATTAGGCTTTTAACCTAAGGGTCCAGGGTTCAAGTCCCTGTCCGGGCGGAAATTTTAATACTTTGGTAGCGATTCGTCTGGTAGCGGTGGAAACGCTACGGAAAATAATGCAGCTACGCCGTTTTCTGACACCACAGTGTTTTAAACGGTAGCAGTTGCATGTGTCGAGAGAACACCGCGCTAACGGCAGTCGTGGCCGAATGGTTAAGGCGTCTGACTCGAAATCAGATTCCCTCTGGGAGCGTAGGTTCGAATCCTACCGGCTGCGTGCGATTTTGCGTAAAGAGGAGCAAACGTTTTCGCACACATGTGACATGCGTGGGCGAATGCGGGTGCAACCAGTGATGCCATTCTCAACAAGACGAAAATTTCCGTTTTAAGAATACTGAGTTTTCGCGACGACAGCTACTTACTGTGCCTTTCGGTTCACCTCGCACTGACGCTGGGACTGCAGAAAGCCGTCGCTGAGATGGTGAGTACACAGATGTGCTCGAAAGTGTTGGACAGAGCGGACATTTCATTTTCTTTTTATGAATCGCAATTTCAATCATTCGAGTGCGGCAAAAGCAGTGGTGCAGCGTTTTTTTTTTCTTTTCTTAAGATCTCGCAGCTGCTTGGAGGTATGTCCATCGTTTTAAGACGACAGAAAACTAGCGTCAGCGGTGCGTCAGTGGGAAGTCGGTGAAGTCGCCATTGGAGCCATAAGTCAGTGGGAAATTAGTACACTTTCGTAACGGCTAATGGAAACCCTACAGCAAAGAGTGAGGCCACGCCGTTTTCTGCCATCAGATTGCTTCTAAAGATGGCGGCTTCACTTGTCGGGAGTCGCTTCCGCCACCGGCAGTCGTGGCCGAGTAGCTAAGGCGTCTGACTTGAAATCAGATTCCCTCTGGGAGCGTAGGTTCGAGTCCTGCCGACTGCGAAAATTTTCTCGCTCTCAAAAGGCGGACGTTGCTAGGATGCACCTAGCAGTTGCGTCACTACTAAACACGTGGGTCACCAGCAATGTGCAGTGTTATTTGATCGAGGGCGCAGCGTTACAGTCGCCCCCAGAAGCCGCAGCTCATCTCCTAGTCTCACAGCCGTCCACCAGGTGTTAGTACAAGTGTCGCCTCACTGGGCAGTGCAGATGTGTCCATTTTAGCTTGCAGACGATGACGTGTAGCAATTTATGAGCTAACGCAAGTCGAATGTTTTACCGTGTGTATCTGCTAGATACTGCCTCTCATATGGTGGAGAGGCTCACTCCTTCTTGTGTCTCGTTCTCTGCACACGAGTTGCCCCTGGCATCGATATAGCACGTGTTTTCTAGCGTCAGCGTGGCGTCACGTCAAGTCAGCGAATTCAATATCACACGAATCGAGTCGACATGTTTGCTTGTTACGATGACGGAAGCTGAAGAAATGTGTGTGGAACTTCACTGCATCGGCTGCTCGCCCTTCAGCGTCCCTATGTCTTATCAGACGAAGGTGACTGTGAAATTGGCAACGAGGCACAAATTAACGAACACATGCAAATGGCAACCTTCGACGTCAGCCGAAATAGCTCAGTTGGGAGAGCGTTAGACTGAAGATCTAAAGGTCCCTGGTTCGATCCCGGGTTTCGGCAGGTATTCGTTTTCATGCGACGCCAATGGAATTACTCTGCGTTTGTGATAATGCAACTACCGCTGACAACAAAACTGACCCTCTCCTGTAGCTGTTCTGGTTGTCTATTGCATGCCATAAGAGGAACTTACTAGACAACTAACTCCCTTAGAAGCAAAAGAATTAAAAATATCCTACCGACTGCATTCCCTTTTCTGTGTCAGGTGGTGAAGAACATCTTCAACGGAACCGTGAAATGAGCGAAAGCGTGGGAAACATTGCATTCGAAATGCTTGTGAATTTTCCAATTGCCCAGTGAGTGTCGACAAAACACGTAAATTCTCTGCTCCAACGTATGAGACGTAACAACTGGTACAATTTGTTGTTGCATCGTGTGTCAGCAGTCTTCGATAGTGTGTTACGGGCTTAGCGCGATAAGTTTGTAGACAGCATTTGGGCGACGTTTTATTAGTAACGGCCCCATGCAGCGATTGAACAACAGTAAAGGACATGAGTCAATGTATAGTTGTGCATCGTGGGAGGTTTTGCAGCCTTGTGTGAGCCCGGATAGCTCAGTCGGTAGAGCATTAGGCTTTTAACCTAAGGGTCCAGGGTTCAAGTCCCTGTCCGGGCGGAAATTTTAATACTTTGGTAGCGATTCGTCTGGTAGCGGTGGAAACGCTACGGAAAATAATGCAGCTACGCCGTTTTCTGACACCACAGTGTTTTAAACGGTAGCAGTTGCATGTGTCGAGAGAACACCGCGCTAACGGCAGTCGTGGCCGAATGGTTAAGGCGTCTGACTCGAAATCAGATTCCCTCTGGGAGCGTAGGTTCGAATCCTACCGGCTGCGTGCGATTTTGCGTAAAGAGGAGCAAACGTTTTCGCACACATGTGACATGCGTGGGCGAATGCGGGTGCAACCAGTGATGCCATTCTCAACAAGACGAAAATTTCCGTTTTAAGAATACTGAGTTTTCGCGACGACAGCTACTTACTGTTCCTTTCGGTTCACCTCGCACTGACGCTGGGACTGCAGAAAGCCGTCGCTGAGATGGTGAGTACACAGATGTGCTCGAAAGTGTTGGACAGAGCGGACATTTCATTTTCTTTTTATGAATCGCAATTTCAATCATTCGAGTGCGGCAAAAGCAGTGGTGCAGCGTTTTTTTTTCTTTTCTTAAGATCTCGCAGCTGCTTGGAGGTATGTCCATCGTTTTAAGACGACAGAAAACTAGCGTCAGCGGTGCGTCAGTGGGAAGTCGGTGAAGTCGCCATTGGAGCCATAAGTCAGTGGGAAATTAGTACACTTTCGTAACGGCTAATGGAAACCCTACAGCAAAGAGTGAGGCCACGCCGTTTTCTGCCATCAGATTGCTTCTAAAGATGGCGGCTTCACTTGTCGGGAGTCGCTTCCGCCACCGGCAGTCGTGGCCGAGTGGTTAAGGCGTCTGACTTGAAATCAGATTCCCTCTGGGAGCGTAGGTTCGAGTCCTGCCGACTGCGAAAATTTTCTCGCTCTCAAAAGGCGGATGTTGCTAGGATGCACCTAGCAGTTGCGTCACTACTAAACACGTGGGTCACCAGCAATGTGCAGTGTTATTTGATCGAGGGCGCAGCGTTACAGTCGCCCCCAGAAGCCGCAGCTCATCTCCTAGTCTCACAGCCGTCCACCAGGTGTTAGTACAAGTGTCGCCTCACTGGGCAGTGCAGATGTGTCCATTTTAGCTTGCAGACGATGACGTGTAGCAATTTATGAGCTAACGCAAGTCGAATGTTTTACCGTGTGTATCTGCTAGATACTGCCTCTCATATGGTGGAGAGGCTCACTCCTTCTTGTGTCTCGTTCTCTGCACACGAGTTGCCCCTGGCATCGATATAGCACGTGTTTTCTAGCGTCAGCGTGGCGTCACGTCAAGTCAGCGAATTCAATATCACACGAATCGAGTCGACATGTTTGCTTGTTACGATGACGGAAGCTGAAGAAATGTGTGTGGAACTTCACTGCATCGGCTGCTCGCCCTTCAGCGTCCCTATGTCTTATCAGACGAAGGTGACTGTGAAATTGGCAACGAGGCACAAATTAACGAACACATGCAAATGGCAACCTTCGACGTCAGCCGAAATAGCTCAGTTGGGAGAGCGTTAGACTGAAGATCTAAAGGTCCCTGGTTCGATCCCGGGTTTCGGCAGGTATTCGTTTTCATGCGACGCCAATGGAATTACTCTGCGTTTGTGATAATGCAACTACCGCTGACAACAAAACTGACCCTCTCCTGTAGCTGTTCTGGTTGTCTATTGCATGCCATAAGAGGAACTTACTAGACAACTAACTCCCTTAGAAGCAAAAGAATTAAAAATATCCTACCGACTGCATTCCCTTTTCTGTGTCAGGTGGTGAAGAACATCTTCAACGGAACCGTGAAATGAGCGAAAGCGTGGGAAACATTGCATTCGAAATGCTTGTGAATTTTCCAATTGCCCAGTGAGTGTCGACAAAACACGTAAATTCTCTGCTCCAACGTATGAGACGTAACAACTGGTACAATTTGTTGTTGCATCGTGTGTCAGCAGTCTTCGATAGTGTGTTACGGGCTTAGCGCGATAAGTTTGTAGACAGCATTTGGGCGACGTTTTATTAGTAACGGCCCCATGCAGCGATTGAACAACAGTAAAGGACATGAGTCAATGTATAGTTGTGCATCGTGGGAGGTTTTGCAGCCTTGTGTGAGCCCGGATAGCTCAGTCGGTAGAGCATTAGGCTTTTAACCTAAGGGTCCAGGGTTCAAGTCCCTGTCCGGGCGGAAATTTTAATACTTTGGTAGCGATTCGTCTGGTAGCGGTGGAAACGCTACGGAAAATAATGCAGCTACGCCGTTTTCTGACACCACAGTGTTTTAAACGGTAGCAGTTGCATGTGTCGAGAGAACACCGCGCTAACGGCAGTCGTGGCCGAATGGTTAAGGCGTCTGACTCGAAATCAGATTCCCTCTGGGAGCGTAGGTTCGAATCCTACCGGCTGCGTGCGATTTTGCGTAAAGAGGAGCAAACGTTTTCGCACACATGTGACATGCGTGGGCGAATGCGGGTGCAACCAGTGATGCCATTCTCAACAAGACGAAAATTTCCGTTTTAAGAATACTGAGTTTTCGCGACGACAGCTACTTACTGTGCCTTTCGGTTCACCTCGCACTGACGCTGGGACTGCAGAAAGCCGTCGCTGAGATGGTGAGTACACAGATGTGCTCGAAAGTGTTGGACAGAGCGGACATTTCATTTTCTTTTTATGAATCGCAATTTCAATCATTCGAGTGCGGCAAAAGCAGTGGTGCAGCGTTTTTTTTTCTTTTCTTAAGATCTCGCAGCTGCTTGGAGGTATGTCCATCGTTTTAAGACGACAGAAAACTAGCGTCAGCGGTGCGTCAGTGGGAAGTCGGTGAAGTCGCCATTGGAGCCATAAGTCAGTGGGAAATTAGTACACTTTCGTAACGGCTAATGGAAACCCTACAGCAAAGAGTGAGGCCACGCCGTTTTCTGCCATCAGATTGCTTCTAAAGATGGCGGCTTCACTTGTCGGGAGTCGCTTCCGCCACCGGCAGTCGTGGCCGAGTGGTTAAGGCGTCTGACTTGAAATCAGATTCCCTCTGGGAGCGTAGGTTCGAGTCCTGCCGACTGCGAAAATTTTCTCGCTCTCAAAAGGCGGACGTTGCTAGGATGCACCTAGCAGTTGCGTCACTACTAAACACGTGGGTCACCAGCAATGTGCAGTGTTATTTGATCGAGGGCGCAGCGTTACAGTCGCCCCCAGAAGCCGCAGCTCATCTCCTAGTCTCACAGCCGTCCACCAGGTGTTAGTACAAGTGTCGCCTCACTGGGCAGTGCAGATGTGTCCATTTTAGCTTGCAGACGATGACGTGTAGCAATTTATGAGCTAACGCAAGTCGAATGTTTTACCGTGTGTATCTGCTAGATACTGCCTCTCATATGGTGGAGAGGCTCACTCCTTCTTGTGTCTCGTTCTCTGCACACGAGTTGCCCCTGGCATCGATATAGCACGTGTTTTCTAGCGTCAGCGTGGCGTCACGTCAAGTCAGCGAATTCAATATCACACGAATCGAGTCGACATGTTTGCTTGTTACGATGACGGAAGCTGAAGAAATGTGTGTGGAACTTCACTGCATCGGCTGCTCGCCCTTCAGCGTCCCTATGTCTTATCAGACGAAGGTGACTGTGAAATTGGCAACGAGGCACAAATTAACGAACACATGCAAATGGCAACCTTCGACGTCAGCCGAAATAGCTCAGTTGGGAGAGCGTTAGACTGAAGATCCAAAGGTCCCTGGTTCGATCCCGGGTTTCGGCAGGTATTCGTTTTCATGCGACGCCAATGGAATTACTCTGCGTTTGTGATAATGCAACTACCGCTGACAACAAAACTGACCCTCTCCTGTAGCTGTTCTGGTTGTCTATTGCATGCCATAAGAGGAACTTACTAGACAACTAACTCCCTTAGAAGCAAAAGAATTAAAAATATCCTACCGACTGCATTCCCTTTTCTGTGTCAGGTGGTGAAGAACATCTTCAACGGAACCGTGAAATGAGCGAAAGCGTGGGAAACATTGCATTCGAAATGCTTGTGAATTTTCCAATTGCCCAGTGAGTGTCGACAAAACACGTAAATTCTCTGCTCCAACGTATGAGACGTAACAACTGGTACAATTTGTTGTTGCATCGTGTGTCAGCAGTCTTCGATAGTGTGTTACGGGCTTAGCGCGATAAGTTTGTAGACAGCATTTGGGCGACGTTTTATTAGTAACGGCCCCATGCAGCGATTGAACAACAGTAAAGGACATGAGTCAATGTATAGTTGTGCATCGTGGGAGGTTTTGCAGCCTTGTGTGAGCCCGGATAGCTCAGTCGGTAGAGCATTAGGCTTTTAACCTAAGGGTCCAGGGTTCAAGTCCCTGTCCGGGCGGAAATTTTAATACTTTGGTAGCGATTCGTCTGGTAGCGGTGGAAACGCTACGGAAAATAATGCAGCTACGCCGTTTTCTGACACCACAGTGTTTTAAACGGTAGCAGTTGCATGTGTCGAGAGAACACCGCGCTAACGGCAGTCGTGGCCGAGTGGTTAAGGCGTCTGACTCGAAATCAGATTCCCTCTGGGAGCGTAGGTTCGAATCCTACCGGCTGCGTGCGATTTTGCGTAAAGAGGAGCAAACGTTTTCGCACACATGTGACATGCGTGGGCGAATGCGGGTGCAACCAGTGATGCCATTCTCAACAAGACGAAAATTTCCGTTTTAAGAATACTGAGTTTTCGCGACGACAGCTACTTACTGTGCCTTTCGGTTCACCTCGCACTGACGCTGGGACTGCAGAAAGCCGTCGCTGAGATGGTGAGTACACAGATGTGCTCGAAAGTGTTGGACAGAGCGGACATTTCATTTTCTTTTTATGAATCGCAATTTCAATCATTCGAGTGCGGCAAAAGCAGTGGTGCAGCGTTTTTTTTTCTTTTCTTAAGATCTCGCAGCTGCTTGGAGGTATGTCCATCGTTTTAAGACGACAGAAAACTAGCGTCAGCGGTGCGTCAGTGGGAAGTCGGTGAAGTCGCCATTGGAGCCATAAGTCAGTGGGAAATTAGTACACTTTCGTAACGGCTAATGGAAACCCTACAGCAAAGAGTGAGGCCACGCCGTTTTCTGCCATCAGATTGCTTCTAAAGATGGCGGCTTCACTTGTCGGGAGTCGCTTCCGCCACCGGCAGTCGTGGCCGAGTGGTTAAGGCGTCTGACTTGAAATCAGATTCCCTCTGGGAGCGTAGGTTCGAGTCCTGCCGACTGCGAAAATTTTCTCGCTCTCAAAAGGCGGACGTTGCTAGGATGCACCTAGCAGTTGCGTCACTACTAAACACGTGGGTCACCAGCAATGTGCAGTGTTATTTGATCGAGGGCGCAGCGTTACAGTCGCCCCCAGAAGCCGCAGCTCATCTCCTAGTCTCACAGCCGTCCACCAGGTGTTAGTACAAGTGTCGCCTCACTGGGCAGTGCAGATGTGTCCATTTTAGCTTGCAGACGATGACGTGTAGCAATTTATGAGCTAACGCAAGTCGAATGTTTTACCGTGTGTATCTGCTAGATACTGCCTCTCATATGGTGGAGAGGCTCACTCCTTCTTGTGTCTCGTTCTCTGCACACGAGTTGCCCCTGGCATCGATATAGCACGTGTTTTCTAGCGTCAGCGTGGCGTCACGTCAAGTCAGCGAATTCAATATCACACGAATCGAGTCGACATGTTTGCTTGTTACGATGACGGAAGCTGAAGAAATGTGTGTGGAACTTCACTGCATCGGCTGCTCGCCCTTCAGCGTCCCTATGTCTTATCAGACGAAGGTGACTGTGAAATTGGCAACGAGGCACAAATTAACGAACACATGCAAATGGCAACCTTCGACGTCAGCCGAAATAGCTCAGTTGGGAGAGCGTTAGACTGAAGATCTAAAGGTCCCTGGTTCGATCCCGGGTTTCGGCAGGTATTCGTTTTCATGCGACGCCAATGGAATTACTCTGCGTTTGTGATAATGCAACTACCGCTGACAACAAAACTGACCCTCTCCTGTAGCTGTTCTGGTTGTCTATTGCATGCCATAAGAGGAACTTACTAGACAACTAACTCCCTTAGAAGCAAAAGAATTAAAAATATCCTACCGACTGCATTCCCTTTTCTGTGTCAGGTGGTGAAGAACATCTTCAACGGAACCGTGAAATGAGCGAAAGCGTGGGAAACATTGCATTCGAAATGCTTGTGAATTTTCCAATTGCCCAGTGAGTGTCGACAAAACACGTAAATTCTCTGCTCCAACGTATGAGACGTAACAACTGGTACAATTTGTTGTTGCATCGTGTGTCAGCAGTCTTCGATAGTGTGTTACGGGCTTAGCGCGATAAGTTTGTAGACAGCATTTGGGCGACGTTTTATTAGTAACGGCCCCATGCAGCGATTGAACAACAGTAAAGGACATGAGTCAATGTATAGTTGTGCATCGTGGGAGGTTTTGCAGCCTTGTGTGAGCCCGGATAGCTCAGTCGGTAGAGCATTAGGCTTTTAACCTAAGGGTCCAGGGTTCAAGTCCCTGTCCGGGCGGAAATTTTAATACTTTGGTAGCGATTCGTCTGGTAGCGGTGGAAACGCTACGGAAAATAATGCAGCTACGCCGTTTTCTGACACCACAGTGTTTTAAACGGTAGCAGTTGCATGTGTCGAGAGAACACCGCGCTAACGGCAGTCGTGGCCGAATGGTTAAGGCGTCTGACTCGAAATCAGATTCCCTCTGGGAGCGTAGGTTCGAATCCTACCGGCTGCGTGCGATTTTGCGTAAAGAGGAGCAAACGTTTTCGCACACATGTGACATGCGTGGGCGAATGCGGGTGCAACCAGTGATGCCATTCTCAACAAGACGAAAATTTCCGTTTTAAGAATACTGAGTTTTCGCGACGACAGCTACTTACTGTGCCTTTCGGTTCACCTCGCACTGACGCTGGGACTGCAGAAAGCCGTCGCTGAGATGGTGAGTACACAGATGTGCTCGAAAGTGTTGGACAGAGCGGACATTTCATTTTCTTTTTATGAATCGCAATTTCAATCATTCGAGTGCGGCAAAAGCAGTGGTGCAGCGTTTTTTTTTCTTTTCTTAAGATCTCGCAGCTGCTTGGAGGTATGTCCATCGTTTTAAGACGACAGAAAACTAGCGTCAGCGGTGCGTCAGTGGGAAGTCGGTGAAGTCGCCATTGGAGCCATAAGTCAGTGGGAAATTAGTACACTTTCGTAACGGCTAATGGAAACCCTACAGCAAAGAGCGAGGCCACGCCGTTTTCTGCCATCAGATTGCTTCTAAAGATGGCGGCTTCACTTGTCGGGAGTCGCTTCCGCCACCGGCAGTCGTGGCCGAGTGGTTAAGGCGTCTGACTTGAAATCAGATTCCCTCTGGGAGCGTAGGTTCGAGTCCTGCCGACTGCGAAAATTTTCTCGCTCTCAAAAGGCGGACGTTGCTAGGATGCACCTAGCAGTTGCGTCACTACTAAACACGTGGGTCACCAGCAATGTGCAGTGTTATTTGATCGAGGGCGCAGCGTTACAGTCGCCCCCAGAAGCCGCAGCTCATCTCCTAGTCTCACAGCCGTCCACCAGGTGTTAGTACAAGTGTCGCCTCACTGGGCAGTGCAGATGTGTCCATTTTAGCTTGCAGACGATGACGTGTAGCAATTTATGAGCTAACGCAAGTCGAATGTTTTACCGTGTGTATCTGCTAGATACTGCCTCTCATATGGTGGAGAGGCTCACTCCTTCTTGTGTCTCGTTCTCTGCACACGAGTTGCCCCTGGCATCGATATAGCACGTGTTTTCTAGCGTCAGCGTGGCGTCACGTCAAGTCAGCGAATTCAATATCACACGAATCGAGTCGACATGTTTGCTTGTTACGATGACGGAAGCTGAAGAAATGTGTGTGGAACTTCACTGCATCGGCTGCTCGCCCTTCAGCGTCCCTATGTCTTATCAGACGAAGGTGACTGTGAAATTGGCAACGAGGCACAAATTAACGAACACATGCAAATGGCAACCTTCGACGTCAGCCGAAATAGCTCAGTTGGGAGAGCGTTAGACTGAAGATCCAAAGGTCCCTGGTTCGATCCCGGGTTTCGGCAGGTATTCGTTTTCATGCGACGCCAATGGAATTACTCTGCGTTTGTGATAATGCAACTACCGCTGACAACAAAACTGACCCTCTCCTGTAGCTGTTCTGGTTGTCTATTGCATGCCATAAGAGGAACTTACTAGACAACTAACTCCCTTAGAAGCAAAAGAATTAAAAATATCCTACCGACTGCATTCCCTTTTCTGTGTCAGGTGGTGAAGAACATCTTCAACGGAACCGTGAAATGAGCGAAAGCGTGGGAAACATTGCATTCGAAATGCTTGTGAATTTTCCAATTGCCCAGTGAGTGTCGACAAAACACGTAAATTCTCTGCTCCAACGTATGAGACGTAACAACTGGTACAATTTGTTGTTGCATCGTGTGTCAGCAGTCTTCGATAGTGTGTTACGGGCTTAGCGCGATAAGTTTGTAGACAGCATTTGGGCGACGTTTTATTAGTAACGGCCCCATGCAGCGATTGAACAACAGTAAAGGACATGAGTCAATGTATAGTTGTGCATCGTGGGAGGTTTTGCAGCCTTGTGTGAGCCCGGATAGCTCAGTCGGTAGAGCATTAGGCTTTTAACCTAAGGGTCCAGGGTTCAAGTCCCTGTCCGGGCGGAAATTTTAATACTTTGGTAGCGATTCGTCTGGTAGCGGTGGAAACGCTACGGAAAATAATGCAGCTACGCCGTTTTCTGACACCACAGTGTTTTAAACGGTAGCAGTTGCATGTGTCGAGAGAACACCGCGCTAACGGCAGTCGTGGCCGAGTGGTTAAGGCGTCTGACTCGAAATCAGATTCCCTCTGGGAGCGTAGGTTCGAATCCTACCGGCTGCGTGCGATTTTGCGTAAAGAGGAGCAAACGTTTTCGCACACATGTGACATGCGTGGGCGAATGCGGGTGCAACCAGTGATGCCATTCTCAACAAGACGAAAATTTCCGTTTTAAGAATACTGAGTTTTCGCGACGACAGCTACTTACTGTGCCTTTCGGTTCACCTCGCACTGACGCTGGGACTGCAGAAAGCCGTCGCTGAGATGGTGAGTACACAGATGTGCTCGAAAGTGTTGGACAGAGCGGACATTTCATTTTCTTTTTATGAATCGCAATTTCAATCATTCGAGTGCGGCAAAAGCAGTGGTGCAGCGTTTTTTTTTTCTTTTCTTAAGATCTCGCAGCTGCTTGGAGGTATGTCCATCGTTTTAAGACGACAGAAAACTAGCGTCAGCGGTGCGTCAGTGGGAAGTCGGTGAAGTCGCCATTGGAGCCATAAGTCAGTGGGAAATTAGTACACTTTCGTAACGGCTAATGGAAACCCTACAGCAAAGAGTGAGGCCACGCCGTTTTCTGCCATCAGATTGCTTCTAAAGATGGCGGCTTCACTTGTCGGGAGTCGCTTCCGCCACCGGCAGTCGTGGCCGAGTAGCTAAGGCGTCTGACTTGAAATCAGATTCCCTCTGGGAGCGTAGGTTCGAGTCCTGCCGACTGCGAAAATTTTCTCGCTCTCAAAAGGCGGACGTTGCTAGGATGCACCTAGCAGTTGCGTCACTACTAAACACGTGGGTCACCAGCAATGTGCAGTGTTATTTGATCGAGGGCGCAGCGTTACAGTCGCCCCCAGAAGCCGCAGCTCATCTCCTAGTCTCACAGCCGTCCACCAGGTGTTAGTACAAGTGTCGCCTCACTGGGCAGTGCAGATGTGTCCATTTTAGCTTGCAGACGATGACGTGTAGCAATTTATGAGCTAACGCAAGTCGAATGTTTTACCGTGTGTATCTGCTAGATACTGCCTCTCATATGGTGGAGAGGCTCACTCCTTCTTGTGTCTCGTTCTCTGCACACGAGTTGCCCCTGGCATCGATATAGCACGTGTTTTCTAGCGTCAGCGTGGCGTCACGTCAAGTCAGCGAATTCAATATCACACGAATCGAGTCGACATGTTTGCTTGTTACGATGACGGAAGCTGAAGAAATGTGTGTGGAACTTCACTGCATCGGCTGCTCGCCCTTCAGCGTCCCTATGTCTTATCAGACGAAGGTGACTGTGAAATTGGCAACGAGGCACAAATTAACGAACACATGCAAATGGCAACCTTCGACGTCAGCCGAAATAGCTCAGTTGGGAGAGCGTTAGACTGAAGATCTAAAGGTCCCTGGTTCGATCCCGGGTTTCGGCAGGTATTCGTTTTCATGCGACGCCAATGGAATTACTCTGCGTTTGTGATAATGCAACTACCGCTGACAACAAAACTGACCCTCTCCTGTAGCTGTTCTGGTTGTCTATTGCATGCCATAAGAGGAACTTACTAGACAACTAACTCCCTTAGAAGCAAAAGAATTAAAAATATCCTACCGACTGCATTCCCTTTTCTGTGTCAGGTGGTGAAGAACATCTTCAACGGAACCGTGAAATGAGCGAAAGCGTGGGAAACATTGCATTCGAAATGCTTGTGAATTTTCCAATTGCCCAGTGAGTGTCGACAAAACACGTAAATTCTCTGCTCCAACGTATGAGACGTAACAACTGGTACAATTTGTTGTTGCATCGTGTGTCAGCAGTCTTCGATAGTGTGTTACGGGCTTAGCGCGATAAGTTTGTAGACAGCATTTGGGCGACGTTTTATTAGTAACGGCCCCATGCAGCGATTGAACAACAGTAAAGGACATGAGTCAATGTATAGTTGTGCATCGTGGGAGGTTTTGCAGCCTTGTGTGAGCCCGGATAGCTCAGTCGGTAGAGCATTAGGCTTTTAACCTAAGGGTCCAGGGTTCAAGTCCCTGTCCGGGCGGAAATTTTAATACTTTGGTAGCGATTCGTCTGGTAGCGGTGGAAACGCTACGGAAAATAATGCAGCTACGCCGTTTTCTGACACCACAGTGTTTTAAACGGTAGCAGTTGCATGTGTCGAGAGAACACCGCGCTAACGGCAGTCGTGGCCGAATGGTTAAGGCGTCTGACTCGAAATCAGATTCCCTCTGGGAGCGTAGGTTCGAATCCTACCGGCTGCGTGCGATTTTGCGTAAAGAGGAGCAAACGTTTTCGCACACATGTGACATGCGTGGGCGAATGCGGGTGCAACCAGTGATGCCATTCTCAACAAGACGAAAATTTCCGTTTTAAGAATACTGAGTTTTCGCGACGACAGCTACTTACTGTGCCTTTCGGTTCACCTCGCACTGACGCTGGGACTGCAGAAAGCCGTCGCTGAGATGGTGAGTACACAGATGTGCTCGAAAGTGTTGGACAGAGCGGACATTTCATTTTCTTTTTATGAATCGCAATTTCAATCATTCGAGTGCGGCAAAAGCAGTGGTGCAGCGTTTTTTTTTCTTTTCTTAAGATCTCGCAGCTGCTTGGAGGTATGTCCATCGTTTTAAGACGACAGAAAACTAGCGTCAGCGGTGCGTCAGTGGGAAGTCGGTGAAGTCGCCATTGGAGCCATAAGTCAGTGGGAAATTAGTACACTTTCGTAACGGCTAATGGAAACCCTACAGCAAAGAGTGAGGCCACGCCGTTTTCTGCCATCAGATTGCTTCTAAAGATGGCGGCTTCACTTGTCGGGAGTCGCTTCCGCCACCGGCAGTCGTGGCCGAGTGGTTAAGGCGTCTGACTTGAAATCAGATTCCCTCTGGGAGCGTAGGTTCGAGTCCTGCCGACTGCGAAAATTTTCTCGCTCTCAAAAGGCGGATGTTGCTAGGATGCACCTAGCAGTTGCGTCACTACTAAACACGTGGGTCACCAGCAATGTGCAGTGTTATTTGATCGAGGGCGCAGCGTTACAGTCGCCCCCAGAAGCCGCAGCTCATCTCCTAGTCTCACAGCCGTCCACCAGGTGTTAGTACAAGTGTCGCCTCACTGGGCAGTGCAGATGTGTCCATTTTAGCTTGCAGACGATGACGTGTAGCAATTTATGAGCTAACGCAAGTCGAATGTTTTACCGTGTGTATCTGCTAGATACTGCCTCTCATATGGTGGAGAGGCTCACTCCTTCTTGTGTCTCGTTCTCTGCACACGAGTTGCCCCTGGCATCGATATAGCACGTGTTTTCTAGCGTCAGCGTGGCGTCACGTCAAGTCAGCGAATTCAATATCACACGAATCGAGTCGACATGTTTGCTTGTTACGATGACGGAAGCTGAAGAAATGTGTGTGGAACTTCACTGCATCGGCTGCTCGCCCTTCAGCGTCCCTATGTCTTATCAGACGAAGGTGACTGTGAAATTGGCAACGAGGCACAAATTAACGAACACATGCAAATGGCAACCTTCGACGTCAGCCGAAATAGCTCAGTTGGGAGAGCGTTAGACTGAAGATCTAAAGGTCCCTGGTTCGATCCCGGGTTTCGGCAGGTATTCGTTTTCATGCGACGCCAATGGAATTACTCTGCGTTTGTGATAATGCAACTACCGCTGACAACAAAACTGACCCTCTCCTGTAGCTGTTCTGGTTGTCTATTGCATGCCATAAGAGGAACTTACTAGACAACTAACTCCCTTAGAAGCAAAAGAATTAAAAATATCCTACCGACTGCATTCCCTTTTCTGTGTCAGGTGGTGAAGAACATCTTCAACGGAACCGTGAAATGAGCGAAAGCGTGGGAAACATTGCATTCGAAATGCTTGTGAATTTTCCAATTGCCCAGTGAGTGTCGACAAAACACGTAAATTCTCTGCTCCAACGTATGAGACGTAACAACTGGTACAATTTGTTGTTGCATCGTGTGTCAGCAGTCTTCGATAGTGTGTTACGGGCTTAGCGCGATAAGTTTGTAGACAGCATTTGGGCGACGTTTTATTAGTAACGGCCCCATGCAGCGATTGAACAACAGTAAAGGACATGAGTCAATGTATAGTTGTGCATCGTGGGAGGTTTTGCAGCCTTGTGTGAGCCCGGATAGCTCAGTCGGTAGAGCATTAGGCTTTTAACCTAAGGGTCCAGGGTTCAAGTCCCTGTCCGGGCGGAAATTTTAATACTTTGGTAGCGATTCGTCTGGTAGCGGTGGAAACGCTACGGAAAATAATGCAGCTACGCCGTTTTCTGACACCACAGTGTTTTAAACGGTAGCAGTTGCATGTGTCGAGAGAACACCGCGCTAACGGCAGTCGTGGCCGAGTGGTTAAGGCGTCTGACTCGAAATCAGATTCCCTCTGGGAGCGTAGGTTCGAATCCTACCGGCTGCGTGCGATTTTGCGTAAAGAGGAGCAAACGTTTTCGCACACATGTGACATGCGTGGGCGAATGCGGGTGCAACCAGTGATGCCATTCTCAACAAGACGAAAATTTCCGTTTTAAGAATACTGAGTTTTCGCGACGACAGCTACTTACTGTGCCTTTCGGTTCACCTCGCACTGACGCTGGGACTGCAGAAAGCCGTCGCTGAGATGGTGAGTACACAGATGTGCTCGAAAGTGTTGGACAGAGCGGACATTTCATTTTCTTTTTATGAATCGCAATTTCAATCATTCGAGTGCGGCAAAAGCAGTGGTGCAGCGTTTTTTTTTCTTTTCTTAAGATCTCGCAGCTGCTTGGAGGTATGTCCATCGTTTTAAGACGACAGAAAACTAGCGTCAGCGGTGCGTCAGTGGGAAGTCGGTGAAGTCGCCATTGGAGCCATAAGTCAGTGGGAAATTAGTACACTTTCGTAACGGCTAATGGAAACCCTACAGCAAAGAGTGAGGCCACGCCGTTTTCTGCCATCAGATTGCTTCTAAAGATGGCGGCTTCACTTGTCGGGAGTCGCTTCCGCCACCGGCAGTCGTGGCCGAGTGGTTAAGGCGTCTGACTTGAAATCAGATTCCCTCTGGGAGCGTAGGTTCGAGTCCTGCCGACTGCGAAAATTTTCTCGCTCTCAAAAGGCGGATGTTGCTAGGATGCACCTAGCAGTTGCGTCACTACTAAACACGTGGGTCACCAGCAATGTGCAGTGTTATTTGATCGAGGGCGCAGCGTTACAGTCGCCCCCAGAAGCCGCAGCTCATCTCCTAGTCTCACAGCCGTCCACCAGGTGTTAGTACAAGTGTCGCCTCACTGGGCAGTGCAGATGTGTCCATTTTAGCTTGCAGACGATGACGTGTAGCAATTTATGAGCTAACGCAAGTCGAATGTTTTACCGTGTGTATCTGCTAGATACTGCCTCTCATATGGTGGAGAGGCTCACTCCTTCTTGTGTCTCGTTCTCTGCACACGAGTTGCCCCTGGCATCGATATAGCACGTGTTTTCTAGCGTCAGCGTGGCGTCACGTCAAGTCAGCGAATTCAATATCACACGAATCGAGTCGACATGTTTGCTTGTTACGATGACGGAAGCTGAAGAAATGTGTGTGGAACTTCACTGCATCGGCTGCTCGCCCTTCAGCGTCCCTATGTCTTATCAGACGAAGGTGACTGTGAAATTGGCAACGAGGCACAAATTAACGAACACATGCAAATGGCAACCTTCGACGTCAGCCGAAATAGCTCAGTTGGGAGAGCGTTAGACTGAAGATCTAAAGGTCCCTGGTTCGATCCCGGGTTTCGGCAGGTATTCGTTTTCATGCGACGCCAATGGAATTACTCTGCGTTTGTGATAATGCAACTACCGCTGACAACAAAACTGACCCTCTCCTGTAGCTGTTCTGGTTGTCTATTGCATGCCATAAGAGGAACTTACTAGACAACTAACTCCCTTAGAAGCAAAAGAATTAAAAATATCCTACCGACTGCATTCCCTTTTCTGTGTCAGGTGGTGAAGAACATCTTCAACGGAACCGTGAAATGAGCGAAAGCGTGGGAAACATTGCATTCGAAATGCTTGTGAATTTTCCAATTGCCCAGTGAGTGTCGACAAAACACGTAAATTCTCTGCTCCAACGTATGAGACGTAACAACTGGTACAATTTGTTGTTGCATCGTGTGTCAGCAGTCTTCGATAGTGTGTTACGGGCTTAGCGCGATAAGTTTGTAGACAGCATTTGGGCGACGTTTTATTAGTAACGGCCCCATGCAGCGATTGAACAACAGTAAAGGACATGAGTCAATGTATAGTTGTGCATCGTGGGAGGTTTTGCAGCCTTGTGTGAGCCCGGATAGCTCAGTCGGTAGAGCATTAGGCTTTTAACCTAAGGGTCCAGGGTTCAAGTCCCTGTCCGGGCGGAAATTTTAATACTTTGGTAGCGATTCGTCTGGTAGCGGTGGAAACGCTACGGAAAATAATGCAGCTACGCCGTTTTCTGACACCACAGTGTTTTAAACGGTAGCAGTTGCATGTGTCGAGAGAACACCGCGCTAACGGCAGTCGTGGCCGAGTGGTTAAGGCGTCTGACTCGAAATCAGATTCCCTCTGGGAGCGTAGGTTCGAATCCTACCGGCTGCGTGCGATTTTGCGTAAAGAGGAGCAAACGTTTTCGCACACATGTGACATGCGTGGGCGAATGCGGGTGCAACCAGTGATGCCATTCTCAACAAGACGAAAATTTCCGTTTTAAGAATACTGAGTTTTCGCGACGACAGCTACTTACTGTGCCTTTCGGTTCACCTCGCACTGACGCTGGGACTGCAGAAAGCCGTCGCTGAGATGGTGAGTACACAGATGTGCTCGAAAGTGTTGGACAGAGCGGACATTTCATTTTCTTTTTATGAATCGCAATTTCAATCATTCGAGTGCGGCAAAAGCAGTGGTGCAGCGTTTTTTTTTCTTTTCTTAAGATCTCGCAGCTGCTTGGAGGTATGTCCATCGTTTTAAGACGACAGAAAACTAGCGTCAGCGGTGCGTCAGTGGGAAGTCGGTGAAGTCGCCATTGGAGCCATAAGTCAGTGGGAAATTAGTACACTTTCGTAACGGCTAATGGAAACCCTACAGCAAAGAGTGAGGCCACGCCGTTTTCTGCCATCAGATTGCTTCTAAAGATGGCGGCTTCACTTGTCGGGAGTCGCTTCCGCCACCGGCAGTCGTGGCCGAGTGGTTAAGGCGTCTGACTTGAAATCAGATTCCCTCTGGGAGCGTAGGTTCGAGTCCTGCCGACTGCGAAAATTTTCTCGCTCTCAAAAGGCGGATGTTGCTAGGATGCACCTAGCAGTTGCGTCACTACTAAACACGTGGGTCACCAGCAATGTGCAGTGTTATTTGATCGAGGGCGCAGCGTTACAGTCG
This sequence comes from Schistocerca cancellata, assembly GCF_023864275.1. Lineage (NCBI taxonomy): Eukaryota > Metazoa > Arthropoda > Insecta > Orthoptera > Acrididae > Schistocerca > Schistocerca cancellata. Next base: position 30,831 of record NW_026046627.1, read on the forward strand.
CCCCCAGAAGCCGCAGCTCATCTCCTAGTCTCACAGCCGTCCACCAGGTGTTAGTACAAGTGTCGCCTCACTGGGCAGTGCAGATGTGTCCATTTTAGCTTGCAGACGATGACGTGTAGCAATTTATGAGCTAACGCAAGTCGAATGTTTTACCGTGTGTATCTGCTAGATACTGCCTCTCATATGGTGGAGAGGCTCACTCCTTCTTGTGTCTCGTTCTCTGCACACGAGTTGCCCCTGGCATCGATATAGCACGTGTTTTCTAGCGTCAGCGTGGCGTCACGTCAAGTCAGCGAATTCAATATCACACGAATCGAGTCGACATGTTTGCTTGTTACGATGACGGAAGCTGAAGAAATGTGTGTGGAACTTCACTGCATCGGCTGCTCGCCCTTCAGCGTCCCTATGTCTTATCAGACGAAGGTGACTGTGAAATTGGCAACGAGGCACAAATTAACGAACACATGCAAATGGCAACCTTCGACGTCAGCCGAAATAGCTCAGTTGGGAGAGCGTTAGACTGAAGATCTAAAGGTCCCTGGTTCGATCCCGGGTTTCGGCAGGTATTCGTTTTCATGCGACGCCAATGGAATTACTCTGCGTTTGTGATAATGCAACTACCGCTGACAACAAAACTGACCCTCTCCTGTAGCTGTTCTGGTTGTCTATTGCATGCCATAAGAGGAACTTACTAGACAACTAACTCCCTTAGAAGCAAAAGAATTAAAAATATCCTACCGACTGCATTCCCTTTTCTGTGTCAGGTGGTGAAGAACATCTTCAACGGAACCGTGAAATGAGCGAAAGCGTGGGAAACATTGCATTCGAAATGCTTGTGAATTTTCCAATTGCCCAGTGAGTGTCGACAAAACACGTAAATTCTCTGCTCCAACGTATGAGACGTAACAACTGGTACAATTTGTTGTTGCATCGTGTGTCAGCAGTCTTCGATAGTGTGTTACGGGCTTAGCGCGATAAGTTTGTAGACAGCATTTGGGCGACGTTTTATTAGTAACGGCCCCATGCAGCGATTGAACAACAGTAAAGGACATGAGTCAATGTATAGTTGTGCATCGTGGGAGGTTTTGCAGCCTTGTGTGAGCCCGGATAGCTCAGTCGGTAGAGCATTAGGCTTTTAACCTAAGGGTCCAGGGTTCAAGTCCCTGTCCGGGCGGAAATTTTAATACTTTGGTAGCGATTCGTCTGGTAGCGGTGGAAACGCTACGGAAAATAATGCAGCTACGCCGTTTTCTGACACCACAGTGTTTTAAACGGTAGCAGTTGCATGTGTCGAGAGAACACCGCGCTAACGGCAGTCGTGGCCGAATGGTTAAGGCGTCTGACTCGAAATCAGATTCCCTCTGGGAGCGTAGGTTCGAATCCTACCGGCTGCGTGCGATTTTGCGTAAAGAGGAGCAAACGTTTTCGCACACATGTGACATGCGTGGGCGAATGCGGGTGCAACCAGTGATGCCATTCTCAACAAGACGAAAATTTCCGTTTTAAGAATACTGAGTTTTCGCGACGACAGCTACTTACTGTGCCTTTCGGTTCACCTCGCACTGACGCTGGGACTGCAGAAAGCCGTCGCTGAGATGGTGAGTACACAGATGTGCTCGAAAGTGTTGGACAGAGCGGACATTTCATTTTCTTTTTATGAATCGCAATTTCAATCATTCGAGTGCGGCAAAAGCAGTGGTGCAGCGTTTTTTTTCTTTTCTTAAGATCTCGCAGCTGCTTGGAGGTATGTCCATCGTTTTAAGACGACAGAAAACTAGCGTCAGCGGTGCGTCAGTGGGAAGTCGGTGAAGTCGCCATTGGAGCCATAAGTCAGTGGGAAATTAGTACACTTTCGTAACGGCTAATGGAAACCCTACAGCAAAGAGTGAGGCCACGCCGTTTTCTGCCATCAGATTGCTTCTAAAGATGGCGGCTTCACTTGTCGGGAGTCGCTTCCGCCACCGGCAGTCGTGGCCGAGTGGTTAAGGCGTCTGACTTGAAATCAGATTCCCTCTGGGAGCGTAGGTTCGAGTCCTGCCGACTGCGAAAATTTTCTCGCTCTCAAAAGGCGGACGTTGCTAGGATGCACCTAGCAGTTGCGTCACTACTAAACACGTGGGTCACCAGCAATGTGCAGTGTTATTTGATCGAGGGCGCAGCGTTACAGTCGCCCCCAGAAGCCGCAGCTCATCTCCTAGTCTCACAGCCGTCCACCAGGTGTTAGTACAAGTGTCGCCTCACTGGGCAGTGCAGATGTGTCCATTTTAGCTTGCAGACGATGACGTGTAGCAATTTATGAGCTAACGCAAGTCGAATGTTTTACCGTGTGTATCTGCTAGATACTGCCTCTCATATGGTGGAGAGGCTCACTCCTTCTTGTGTCTCGTTCTCTGCACACGAGTTGCCCCTGGCATCGATATAGCACGTGTTTTCTAGCGTCAGCGTGGCGTCACGTCAAGTCAGCGAATTCAATATCACACGAATCGAGTCGACATGTTTGCTTGTTACGATGACGGAAGCTGAAGAAATGTGTGTGGAACTTCACTGCATCGGCTGCTCGCCCTTCAGCGTCCCTATGTCTTATCAGACGAAGGTGACTGTGAAATTGGCAACGAGGCACAAATTAACGAACACATGCAAATGGCAACCTTCGACGTCAGCCGAAATAGCTCAGTTGGGAGAGCGTTAGACTGAAGATCTAAAGGTCCCTGGTTCGATCCCGGGTTTCGGCAGGTATTCGTTTTCATGCGACGCCAATGGAATTACTCTGCGTTTGTGATAATGCAACTACCGCTGACAACAAAACTGACCCTCTCCTGTAGCTGTTCTGGTTGTCTATTGCATGCCATAAGAGGAACTTACTAGACAACTAACTCCCTTAGAAGCAAAAGAATTAAAAATATCCTACCGACTGCATTCCCTTTTCTGTGTCAGGTGGTGAAGAACATCTTCAACGGAACCGTGAAATGAGCGAAAGCGTGGGAAACATTGCATTCGAAATGCTTGTGAATTTTCCAATTGCCCAGTGAGTGTCGACAAAACACGTAAATTCTCTGCTCCAACGTATGAGACGTAACAACTGGTACAATTTGTTGTTGCATCGTGTGTCAGCAGTCTTCGATAGTGTGTTACGGGCTTAGCGCGATAAGTTTGTAGACAGCATTTGGGCGACGTTTTATTAGTAACGGCCCCATGCAGCGATTGAACAACAGTAAAGGACATGAGTCAATGTATAGTTGTGCATCGTGGGAGGTTTTGCAGCCTTGTGTGAGCCCGGATAGCTCAGTCGGTAGAGCATTAGGCTTTTAACCTAAGGGTCCAGGGTTCAAGTCCCTGTCCGGGCGGAAATTTTAATACTTTGGTAGCGATTCGTCTGGTAGCGGTGGAAACGCTACGGAAAATAATGCAGCTACGCCGTTTTCTGACACCACAGTGTTTTAAACGGTAGCAGTTGCATGTGTCGAGAGAACACCGCGCTAACGGCAGTCGTGGCCGAATGGTTAAGGCGTCTGACTCGAAATCAGATTCCCTCTGGGAGCGTAGGTTCGAATCCTACCGGCTGCGTGCGATTTTGCGTAAAGAGGAGCAAACGTTTTCGCACACATGTGACATGCGTGGGCGAATGCGGGTGCAACCAGTGATGCCATTCTCAACAAGACGAAAATTTCCGTTTTAAGAATACTGAGTTTTCGCGACGACAGCTACTTACTGTGCCTTTCGGTTCACCTCGCACTGACGCTGGGACTGCAGAAAGCCGTCGCTGAGATGGTGAGTACACAGATGTGCTCGAAAGTGTTGGACAGAGCGGACATTTCATTTTCTTTTTATGAATCGCAATTTCAATCATTCGAGTGCGGCAAAAGCAGTGGTGCAGCGTTTTTTTTCTTTTCTTAAGATCTCGCAGCTGCTTGGAGGTATGTCCATCGTTTTAAGACGACAGAAAACTAGCGTCAGCGGTGCGTCAGTGGGAAGTCGGTGAAGTCGCCATTGGAGCCATAAGTCAGTGGGAAATTAGTACACTTTCGTAACGGCTAATGGAAACCCTACAGCAAAGAGTGAGGCCACGCCGTTTTCTGCCATCAGATTGCTTCTAAAGATGGCGGCTTCACTTGTCGGGAGTCGCTTCCGCCACCGGCAGTCGTGGCCGAGTGGTTAAGGCGTCTGACTTGAAATCAGATTCCCTCTGGGAGCGTAGGTTCGAGTCCTGCCGACTGCGAAAATTTTCTCGCTCTCAAAAGGCGGACGTTGCTAGGATGCACCTAGCAGTTGCGTCACTACTAAACACGTGGGTCACCAGCAATGTGCAGTGTTATTTGATCGAGGGCGCAGCGTTACAGTCGCCCCCAGAAGCCGCAGCTCATCTCCTAGTCTCACAGCCGTCCACCAGGTGTTAGTACAAGTGTCGCCTCACTGGGCAGTGCAGATGTGTCCATTTTAGCTTGCAGACGATGACGTGTAGCAATTTATGAGCTAACGCAAGTCGAATGTTTTACCGTGTGTATCTGCTAGATACTGCCTCTCATATGGTGGAGAGGCTCACTCCTTCTTGTGTCTCGTTCTCTGCACACGAGTTGCCCCTGGCATCGATATAGCACGTGTTTTCTAGCGTCAGCGTGGCGTCACGTCAAGTCAGCGAATTCAATATCACACGAATCGAGTCGACATGTTTGCTTGTTACGATGACGGAAGCTGAAGAAATGTGTGTGGAACTTCACTGCATCGGCTGCTCGCCCTTCAGCGTCCCTATGTCTTATCAGACGAAGGTGACTGTGAAATTGGCAACGAGGCACAAATTAACGAACACATGCAAATGGCAACCTTCGACGTCAGCCGAAATAGCTCAGTTGGGAGAGCGTTAGACTGAAGATCTAAAGGTCCCTGGTTCGATCCCGGGTTTCGGCAGGTATTCGTTTTCATGCGACGCCAATGGAATTACTCTGCGTTTGTGATAATGCAACTACCGCTGACAACAAAACTGACCCTCTCCTGTAGCTGTTCTGGTTGTCTATTGCATGCCATAAGAGGAACTTACTAGACAACTAACTCCCTTAGAAGCAAAAGAATTAAAAATATCCTACCGACTGCATTCCCTTTTCTGTGTCAGGTGGTGAAGAACATCTTCAACGGAACCGTGAAATGAGCGAAAGCGTGGGAAACATTGCATTCGAAATGCTTGTGAATTTTCCAATTGCCCAGTGAGTGTCGACAAAACACGTAAATTCTCTGCTCCAACGTATGAGACGTAACAACTGGTACAATTTGTTGTTGCATCGTGTGTCAGCAGTCTTCGATAGTGTGTTACGGGCTTAGCGCGATAAGTTTGTAGACAGCATTTGGGCGACGTTTTATTAGTAACGGCCCCATGCAGCGATTGAACAACAGTAAAGGACATGAGTCAATGTATAGTTGTGCATCGTGGGAGGTTTTGCAGCCTTGTGTGAGCCCGGATAGCTCAGTCGGTAGAGCATTAGGCTTTTAACCTAAGGGTCCAGGGTTCAAGTCCCTGTCCGGGCGGAAATTTTAATACTTTGGTAGCGATTCGTCTGGTAGCGGTGGAAACGCTACGGAAAATAATGCAGCTACGCCGTTTTCTGACACCACAGTGTTTTAAACGGTAGCAGTTGCATGTGTCGAGAGAACACCGCGCTAACGGCAGTCGTGGCCGAGTGGTTAAGGCGTCTGACTCGAAATCAGATTCCCTCTGGGAGCGTAGGTTCGAATCCTACCGGCTGCGTGCGATTTTGCGTAAAGAGGAGCAAACGTTTTCGCACACATGTGACATGCGTGGGCGAATGCGGGTGCAACCAGTGATGCCATTCTCAACAAGACGAAAATTTCCGTTTTAAGAATACTGAGTTTTCGCGACGACAGCTACTTACTGTGCCTTTCGGTTCACCTCGCACTGACGCTGGGACTGCAGAAAGCCGTCGCTGAGATGGTGAGTACACAGATGTGCTCGAAAGTGTTGGACAGAGCGGACATTTCATTTTCTTTTTATGAATCGCAATTTCAATCATTCGAGTGCGGCAAAAGCAGTGGTGCAGCGTTTTTTTTTCTTTTCTTAAGATCTCGCAGCTGCTTGGAGGTATGTCCATCGTTTTAAGACGACAGAAAACTAGCGTCAGCGGTGCGTCAGTGGGAAGTCGGTGAAGTCGCCATTGGAGCCATAAGTCAGTGGGAAATTAGTACACTTTCGTAACGGCTAATGGAAACCCTACAGCAAAGAGTGAGGCCACGCCGTTTTCTGCCATCAGATTGCTTCTAAAGATGGCGGCTTCACTTGTCGGGAGTCGCTTCCGCCACCGGCAGTCGTGGCCGAGTGGTTAAGGCGTCTGACTTGAAATCAGATTCCCTCTGGGAGCGTAGGTTCGAGTCCTGCCGACTGCGAAAATTTTCTCGCTCTCAAAAGGCGGATGTTGCTAGGATGCACCTAGCAGTTGCGTCACTACTAAACACGTGGGTCACCAGCAATGTGCAGTGTTATTTGATCGAGGGCGCAGCGTTACAGTCGCCCCCAGAAGCCGCAGCTCATCTCCTAGTCTCACAGCCGTCCACCAGGTGTTAGTACAAGTGTCGCCTCACTGGGCAGTGCAGATGTGTCCATTTTAGCTTGCAGACGATGACGTGTAGCAATTTATGAGCTAACGCAAGTCGAATGTTTTACCGTGTGTATCTGCTAGATACTGCCTCTCATATGGTGGAGAGGCTCACTCCTTCTTGTGTCTCGTTCTCTGCACACGAGTTGCCCCTGGCATCGATATAGCACGTGTTTTCTAGCGTCAGCGTGGCGTCACGTCAAGTCAGCGAATTCAATATCACACGAATCGAGTCGACATGTTTGCTTGTTACGATGACGGAAGCTGAAGAAATGTGTGTGGAACTTCACTGCATCGGCTGCTCGCCCTTCAGCGTCCCTATGTCTTATCAGACGAAGGTGACTGTGAAATTGGCAACGAGGCACAAATTAACGAACACATGCAAATGGCAACCTTCGACGTCAGCCGAAATAGCTCAGTTGGGAGAGCGTTAGACTGAAGATCTAAAGGTCCCTGGTTCGATCCCGGGTTTCGGCAGGTATTCGTTTTCATGCGACGCCAATGGAATTACTCTGCGTTTGTGATAATGCAACTACCGCTGACAACAAAACTGACCCTCTCCTGTAGCTGTTCTGGTTGTCTATTGCATGCCATAAGAGGAACTTACTAGACAACTAACTCCCTTAGAAGCAAAAGAATTAAAAATATCCTACCGACTGCATTCCCTTTTCTGTGTCAGGTGGTGAAGAACATCTTCAACGGAACCGTGAAATGAGCGAAAGCGTGGGAAACATTGCATTCGAAATGCTTGTGAATTTTCCAATTGCCCAGTGAGTGTCGACAAAACACGTAAATTCTCTGCTCCAACGTATGAGACGTAACAACTGGTACAATTTGTTGTTGCATCGTGTGTCAGCAGTCTTCGATAGTGTGTTACGGGCTTAGCGCGATAAGTTTGTAGACAGCATTTGGGCGACGTTTTATTAGTAACGGCCCCATGCAGCGATTGAACAACAGTAAAGGACATGAGTCAATGTATAGTTGTGCATCGTGGGAGGTTTTGCAGCCTTGTGTGAGCCCGGATAGCTCAGTCGGTAGAGCATTAGGCTTTTAACCTAAGGGTCCAGGGTTCAAGTCCCTGTCCGGGCGGAAATTTTAATACTTTGGTAGCGATTCGTCTGGTAGCGGTGGAAACGCTACGGAAAATAATGCAGCTACGCCGTTTTCTGACACCACAGTGTTTTAAACGGTAGCAGTTGCATGTGTCGAGAGAACACCGCGCTAACGGCAGTCGTGGCCGAATGGTTAAGGCGTCTGACTCGAAATCAGATTCCCTCTGGGAGCGTAGGTTCGAATCCTACCGGCTGCGTGCGATTTTGCGTAAAGAGGAGCAAACGTTTTCGCACACATGTGACATGCGTGGGCGAATGCGGGTGCAACCAGTGATGCCATTCTCAACAAGACGAAAATTTCCGTTTTAAGAATACTGAGTTTTCGCGACGACAGCTACTTACTGTGCCTTTCGGTTCACCTCGCACTGACGCTGGGACTGCAGAAAGCCGTCGCTGAGATGGTGAGTACACAGATGTGCTCGAAAGTGTTGGACAGAGCGGACATTTCATTTTCTTTTTATGAATCGCAATTTCAATCATTCGAGTGCGGCAAAAGCAGTGGTGCAGCGTTTTTTTTCTTTTCTTAAGATCTCGCAGCTGCTTGGAGGTATGTCCATCGTTTTAAGACGACAGAAAACTAGCGTCAGCGGTGCGTCAGTGGGAAGTCGGTGAAGTCGCCATTGGAGCCATAAGTCAGTGGGAAATTAGTACACTTTCGTAACGGCTAATGGAAACCCTACAGCAAAGAGTGAGGCCACGCCGTTTTCTGCCATCAGATTGCTTCTAAAGATGGCGGCTTCACTTGTCGGGAGTCGCTTCCGCCACCGGCAGTCGTGGCCGAGTGGTTAAGGCGTCTGACTTGAAATCAGATTCCCTCTGGGAGCGTAGGTTCGAGTCCTGCCGACTGCGAAAATTTTCTCGCTCTCAAAAGGCGGACGTTGCTAGGATGCACCTAGCAGTTGCGTCACTACTAAACACGTGGGTCACCAGCAATGTGCAGTGTTATTTGATCGAGGGCGCAGCGTTACAGTCGCCCCCAGAAGCCGCAGCTCATCTCCTAGTCTCACAGCCGTCCACCAGGTGTTAGTACAAGTGTCGCCTCACTGGGCAGTGCAGATGTGTCCATTTTAGCTTGCAGACGATGACGTGTAGCAATTTATGAGCTAACGCAAGTCGAATGTTTTACCGTGTGTATCTGCTAGATACTGCCTCTCATATGGTGGAGAGGCTCACTCCTTCTTGTGTCTCGTTCTCTGCACACGAGTTGCCCCTGGCATCGATATAGCACGTGTTTTCTAGCGTCAGCGTGGCGTCACGTCAAGTCAGCGAATTCAATATCACACGAATCGAGTCGACATGTTTGCTTGTTACGATGACGGAAGCTGAAGAAATGTGTGTGGAACTTCACTGCATCGGCTGCTCGCCCTTCAGCGTCCCTATGTCTTATCAGACGAAGGTGACTGTGAAATTGGCAACGAGGCACAAATTAACGAACACATGCAAATGGCAACCTTCGACGTCAGCCGAAATAGCTCAGTTGGGAGAGCGTTAGACTGAAGATCTAAAGGTCCCTGGTTCGATCCCGGGTTTCGGCAGGTATTCGTTTTCATGCGACGCCAATGGAATTACTCTGCGTTTGTGATAATGCAACTACCGCTGACAACAAAACTGACCCTCTCCTGTAGCTGTTCTGGTTGTCTATTGCATGCCATAAGAGGAACTTACTAGACAACTAACTCCCTTAGAAGCAAAAGAATTAAAAATATCCTACCGACTGCATTCCCTTTTCTGTGTCAGGTGGTGAAGAACATCTTCAACGGAACCGTGAAATGAGCGAAAGCGTGGGAAACATTGCATTCGAAATGCTTGTGAATTTTCCAATTGCCCAGTGAGTGTCGACAAAACACGTAAATTCTCTGCTCCAACGTATGAGACGTAACAACTGGTACAATTTGTTGTTGCATCGTGTGTCAGCAGTCTTCGATAGTGTGTTACGGGCTTAGCGCGATAAGTTTGTAGACAGCATTTGGGCGACGTTTTATTAGTAACGGCCCCATGCAGCGATTGAACAACAGTAAAGGACATGAGTCAATGTATAGTTGTGCATCGTGGGAGGTTTTGCAGCCTTGTGTGAGCCCGGATAGCTCAGTCGGTAGAGCATTAGGCTTTTAACCTAAGGGTCCAGGGTTCAAGTCCCTGTCCGGGCGGAAATTTTAATACTTTGGTAGCGATTCGTCTGGTAGCGGTGGAAACGCTACGGAAAATAATGCAGCTACGCCGTTTTCTGACACCACAGTGTTTTAAACGGTAGCAGTTGCATGTGTCGAGAGAACACCGCGCTAACGGCAGTCGTGGCCGAATGGTTAAGGCGTCTGACTCGAAATCAGATTCCCTCTGGGAGCGTAGGTTCGAATCCTACCGGCTGCGTGCGATTTTGCGTAAAGAGGAGCAAACGTTTTCGCACACATGTGACATGCGTGGGCGAATGCGGGTGCAACCAGTGATGCCATTCTCA
>NW_026046628.1:0-2500 GCF_023864275.1 Schistocerca cancellata
TTGTGCCTTAACCTAACCACGTTGTGCCTTAACCTAACCCACGTTGTGCCTTAACCTAACCCACGTTGTGCCTTAACCTAACCCACGTTGTGCCTTAACCTAACCCACGTTGTGCCTTAACCTAACCCACGTTGTGCCTTAACCTAACCCACGTTGTGCCTTAACCTAACCCACGTTGTGCCTTAACCTAACCCACGTTGTGCCTTAACCTAACCCACGTTGTGCCTTAACCTAACCCAAGTTGTGCCTTAACCTAACCCAAGTTGTGCCTTAACCTAACCCAAGTTGTGCCTTAACCTAACCCAAGTTGTGCCTTAACCTAACCCAAGTTGTGCCTTAACCTAACCCAAGTTGTGCCTTAACCTAACCCAAGTTGTGCCTTAACCTAACCCAAGTTGTGCCTTAACCTAACCCACGTTGTGCCTTAACCTAACCCACGTTGTGCCTTAACCTAACCCACGTTGTGCCTTAACCTAACCCACGTTGTGCCTTAACCTAACCCACGTTGTGCCTTAACCTAACCCACGTTGTGCCTTAACCTAACCCACGTTGTGCCTTAACCTAACCCACGTTGTGCCTTAACCTAACCCACGTTGTGCCTTAACCTAACCCACGTTGTGCCTTAACCTAACCCACGTTGTGCCTTAACCTAACCCACGTTGTGCCTTAACCTAACCCACGTTGTGCCTTAACCTAACCCACGTTGTGCCTTAACCTAACCCACGTTGTGCCTTAACCTAACCCAAGTTGTGCCTTAACCTAACCCACGTTGTGCCTTAACCTAACCCAAGTTGTGCCTTAACCTGCTCTGTAATTGGCATATGACACGTTACATTAATCCAGTGTTGTCTAACCACAACCCTCTGAATATAGTTCGCTACTCGCACCGCCCACCCTCTTGTGTATCGTTTCATGTTCAACACTTCGCAAGTGTTGCTTACTTTTTACATGCTCCCGCTGTACACTGTAATGTGGACGACTGCAGGATGTACATCGCCCCCACCCTCCCCCCTGCCTTCGCACGCTGGTCGTTCAGGTGCTTGCGTGTTCAATGCCCTTCGCAGCTGTTCACTGGCATTCGCATGTCGAAGCGCTCAGTCTACGTCGTGGTACGGCCTGTGTCCACTGTCCGCTGATGTCGTAAGCTTAACCCTCACATTGTACTGCACATAGGTCCGTATGTACTGCATGATACGCTGTGGCACATGTGTGACCGTACAACGACTGCGCCCAACAACAGCGAACCATACGGTCCAAATGTTGTGCACTCAGCCACGTGCCGTCTCCCCATAACAGCTACATTGCAGTGTGGTACGCCATAGAGACGTGTGGGATTAACGGACGCCCTGGATGGCGATCAGCATGAGCCGTCTGTTGATGTAGTGGCGCGTGTATTCAAACGTAGTCGTCTCTTCTCACACAGTGTGATAGCATGGTGCACCGCGTTCCACATCTGCGACATGGTACAGATGCTGGTTGACAGTCGGTCTCGTAATGGACATCGCATACGTAGGGGGCCACCTCCCACGTGTTCTCTAGTCGTGCACATTTTGTTGCGTGTATGTGGGCAGACGTAGTGTGTCGTGACACCTAACAGACAGGTATGCAATAATCGTTGCATTTGCAAACTGGGATGGACGTCTACGTTTGCTGGTGACGTTACGCAAATGAACAACTGGTAAACCCATTGTGGTGCGGTTGTTGTTGCTGGAGGTAAATCAGTAAGGGCAAATCTGTGTGTGAAGCGATACGCGGCGGTGGCTGGGTGGGACCGTCCCCGGCCGGTGAGGGGGGGCCGCCCGGCGTGCTGGCCGCGCGGTGCGTGGGCGCACGCGCTACAGCCGGCTGGTGGGGGCGCCCAGTGGCAGGCGCGCCGGCCGACGGACGCGGCAGGCGGCGCAGCTGCGCGCCGGGGCACCCTGCGCGCGGCGCCGGGCGGCCAAAGTGGGTCCTCGCGGGCCCGGTGCGAAGCGCGGTGGACATCTGCAGTGTGCTGGTCCGACTGAGGACTGTGTGCGTTGAGGATGCGCCGCCGCCCGGCACTCGGCGCCGCGACGCCGTCTGCTGCTCGGTCGCCCCAGCGGTTCTCGCTGGTGGTTTGTATCGCAGTTGTGCAGACGTGTTGGCACGTGCGCTGTGCTGGGAGAGTTCGCTTCGGCACCCACGTGGGGCCTTTGCCCTTCTGTGGCGCTGGCGTTGGAGCTGCCGGTCACCGTAGGTGGCGCGTGTTGTCTCCCGCCGGCAATGCCACGACAGCACGCTCCCGGGCCTCTGTCGGCAGCGGCAAGCTCAGTTGGGAGCACGGGTGGTCGCACCTAAAGCGTCTACTCGCCTAACTCCGGGCGATTGCGCCTCTCTCGAACCCGACCAAGTACTTAGGACGGCGCTGCGCGCCGCCGGGACCTGAGAGGGTTTCGAGGTGTATTGTGCAGGGGAGCTCAGCCTCCTCCTGTTTGCAGAATAATTGAGCGGACGCTTGCGTGTTCGCGCGGGCCCCTGG
>NW_026046628.1:10000-15000 GCF_023864275.1 Schistocerca cancellata
TGTTTTGAAGTCTGCAATTGGCTGTCCTTCGTTGAGGGCGTTTATCATTGTCATGTATCTACAACGAGTAATAGGAGGGTAGGAAAATATTCAGAAGTGTTCGTGCGTGAATAACGCATGGGCAACGATTCGCGCGCGCCCTCTGGTCCTGACATCAACGTCCACAATAAACAGACCATACCGCCCTCTATGGGACGACGCTGACACCGCCACCCACAGACACAACACAGCCATCTATGAGAATGTGACCAAACTACATTGCCGTCTGGCCCAGAAACGACACCTCCATCTACAGGAATCCAACGGAACTACACCAACCATACTGCCAAACCACAGCATCGCCATCTATGACAATGTGACGAAACCACATGCAATAGCCCCATCTACGCGAATCGGACGACACTACGTCCACCATGTCGCGCGCAACACGAAAACTAAATACCGCCATCTGCAAGTCTCCCGAAACATGACCTGCTGCACCGACGATACCGCCATCTATGAGACGCCACCCCGACTACGACATCGCTAGGTCCCACAGTACCCATTTTCCGACGCCACCCACAAAGCCTGCATAATCTGTCCACCACAGGAACCCGAACGCCAGTGCCTGCGTCGCACGAAGTAGTCAACCGACAATCACTCCACCCGCACCCGCACGTGCCCCACCCCAACCGCCGAAATCGCAACTCCAGCGGATGAACGGCGGACTCTTCCCGCACTCGTACGTTGCAATCCACCCCTATATCTTGCGTTTCACGAAGAGTTATATCCAATATGCCAAATTCCCGCTGTCCCTATACATGCTGTAAGTCTGTGCACACAATATGAACCACACATCAGCGAGACACTCTATCACACATTACTCTCTGCCTGTAACAGACACAGATACAATATGTAAGCACCAGCATGGACCAACGTCCGGTGCATCCTCTCCGCCACAGTACACCATCCACACTATGATAACCACACCAGGGGGTCCAATTCTAAAATAGAATATCCCACCCGTCCGACATCCACAATTGCTCAGATAAGCCACCAACACCCACACATGTCCTACACAGGGGTGCACCCAACACCACCACACTGCCTCCTGTTACGGCACAGAAACAATGGCAGGAATGAATCACACAGGTCTGCCGCTCCCTTGCCGCAACCACAGACGCGGCGCGCCTCCAGTCACGAGCGAAAAGCGCATCCTGACGAGACATAACTGCTGTGACATACTGAAGCTGCCTCAGACATTCACTTACAATGATCACTACCAACGAACCTCGGCCCCCCCCCCCCCCCAACACACTCTCTTACCACGTTGTGTACTGTAATCCAACCCATTTCGCACCTTAACCTAACCCATTTTGCACCTTAACTTAACCAAATTCGTAACGCAATTTGTACCGCAATGTAACGCAATGTGTACCGCAATGTAACGCAATGTGTACCGCAATGTAACGCAATGTGTACCGCAATGTACCGCAATGTGTACCGCAATGTACCGCAATGTGTACCGCAATGTGTAACGCAATGTGTAACGCAATGTGTACCGCAATGTGTACCGCAATGTGTAACGCAATGTGTACCGCAATGTGTAACGCAATGTGTACCGCAATGTGTAACGCAATGTGTACCGCAATGTAACGCAATCTGTACCGCAATGTAACGCAATTTGTACCGCAATGTAACGCAATTTGTACCGCAATGTAACGCAATTTGTACCGCAATGTAACGCAATTTGTACCGCAATGTAACGCAATTTGTACCGCAATGTAACGCAATTTGTACCGCAATGTAACGCAATTTGTACCGCAATGTAACGCAATTTGTACCGCAATGTAACGCAATTTGTACCGCAATGTAACGCAATTTGTACCGCAATGTAACGCAATTTGTACCGCAATGTAACGCAATTTCTACCTTAACCTAACCCACGTTGTGCCTTAACCTAACCCACGTTGTGCCTTAACCTAACCCACGTTGTGCCTTAACCTAACCCACGTTGTGCCTTAACCTAACCCACGTTGTGCCTTAACCTAACCCACGTTGTGCCTTAACCTAACCCACGTTGTGCCTTAACCTAACCCACGTTGTGCCTTAACCTAACCCACGTTGTGCCTTAACCTAACCCACGTTGTGCCTTAACCTAACCCACGTTGTGCCTTAACCTAACCCACGTTGTGCCTTAACCTAACCCACGTTGTGCCTTAACCTAACCCACGTTGTGCCTTAACCTAACCCACGTTGTGCCTTAACCTAACCCACGTTGTGCCTTAACCTAACCCACGTTGTGCCTTAACCTAACCCACGTTGTGCCTTAACCTAACCCACGTTGTGCCTTAACCTAACCCACGTTGTGCCTTAACCTAACCCACGTTGTGCCTTAACCTAACCCACGTTGTGCCTTAACCTAACCCACGTTGTGCCTTAACCAAACCCACGTTGTGCCTTAACCTAACCCACGTTGTGCCTTAACCTAACCCAAGTTGTGCCTTAACCTAACCCAAGTTGTGCCTTAACCTAACCCAAGTTGTGCCTTAACCTAACCCAAGTTGTGCCTTAACCTAACCCAAGTTGTGCCTTAACCTAACCCAAGTTGTGCCTTAACCTAACCCAAGTTGTGCCTTAACCTAACCCAAGTTGTGCCTTAACCTAACCCAAGTTGTGCCTTAACCTAACCCACGTTGTGCCTTAACCTAACCCAAGTTGTGCCTTAACCTAACCCACGTTGTGCCTTAACCTAACCCACGTTGTGCCTTAACCTAACCCACGTTGTGCCTTAACCTAACCCACGTTGTGCCTTAACCTAACCCACGTTGTGCCTTAACCTAACCCACGTTGTGCCTTAACCTAACCCACGTTGTGCCTTAACCTAACCCACGTTGTGCCTTAACCTAACCCACGTTGTGCCTTAACCTAACCCACGTTGTGCCTTAACCTAACCCACGTTGTGCCTTAACCTAACCCACGTTGTGCCTTAACCTAACCCACGTTGTGCCTTAACCTAACCCACGTTGTGCCTTAACCTAACCCACGTTGTGCCTTAACCTAACCCACGTTGTGCCTTAACCTAACCCACGTTGTGCCTTAACCTAACCCACGTTGTGCCTTAACCTAACCCAAGTTGTGCCTTAACCTAACCCAAGTTGTGCCTTAACCTAACCCAAGTTGTGCCTTAACCTAACCCAAGTTGTGCCTTAACCTAACCCAAGTTGTGCCTTAACCTAACCCAAGTTGTGCCTTAACCTAACCCAAGTTGTGCCTTAACCTAACCCAAGTTGTGCCTTAACCTAACCCAAGTTGTGCCTTAACCTAACCCACGTTGTGCCTTAACCTAACCCACGTTGTGCCTTAACCTAACCCACGTTGTGCCTTAACCTAACCCACGTTGTGCCTTAACCTAACCCACGTTGTGCCTTAACCTAACCCACGTTGTGCCTTAACCTAACCCACGTTGTGCCTTAACCTAACCCACGTTGTGCCTTAACCTAACCCACGTTGTGCCTTAACCTAACCCACGTTGTGCCTTAACCTAACCCACGTTGTGCCTTAACCTAACCCACGTTGTGCCTTAACCTAACCCACGTTGTGCCTTAACCTAACCCACGTTGTGCCTTAACCTAACCCACGTTGTGCCTTAACCTAACCCAAGTTGTGCCTTAACCTAACCCACGTTGTGCCTTAACCTAACCCAAGTTGTGCCTTAACCTGCTCTGTAATTGGCATATGACACGTTACATTAATCCAGTGTTGTCTAACCACAACCCTCTGAATATAGTTCGCTACTCGCACCGCCCACCCTCTTGTGTATCGTTTCATGTTCAACACTTCGCAAGTGTTGCTTACTTTTTACATGCTCCCGCTGTACACTGTAATGTGGACGACTGCAGGATGTACATCGCCCCCACCCTCCCCCCTGCCTTCGCACGCTGGTCGTTCAGGTGCTTGCGTGTTCAATGCCCTTCGCAGCTGTTCACTGGCATTCGCATGTCGAAGCGCTCAGTCTACGTCGTGGTACGGCCTGTGTCCACTGTCCGCTGATGTCGTAAGCTTAACCCTCACATTGTACTGCACATAGGTCCGTATGTACTGCATGATACGCTGTGGCACATGTGTGACCGTACAACGACTGCGCCCAACAACAGCGAACCATACGGTCCAAATGTTGTGCACTCAGCCACGTGCCGTCTCCCCATAACAGCTACATTGCAGTGTGGTACGCCATAGAGACGTGTGGGATTAACGGACGCCCTGGATGGCGATCAGCATGAGCCGTCTGTTGATGTAGTGGCGCGTGTATTCAAACGTAGTCGTCTCTTCTCACACAGTGTGATAGCATGGTGCACCGCGTTCCACATCTGCGACATGGTACAGATGCTGGTTGACAGTCGGTCTCGTAATGGACATCGCATACGTAGGGGGCCACCTCCCACGTGTTCTCTAGTCGTGCACATTTTGTTGCGTGTATGTGGGCAGACGTAGTGTGTCGTGACACCTAACAGACAGGTATGCAATAATCGTTGCATTTGCAAACTGGGATGGACGTCTACGTTTGCTGGTGACGTTACGCAAATGAACAACTGGTAAACCCATTGTGGTGCGGTTGTTGTTGCTGGAGGTAAATCAGTAAGGGCAAATCTGTGTGTGAAGCGATACGCGGCGGTGGCTGGGTGGGACCGTCCCCGGCCGGTGAGGGGGGGCCGCCCGGCGTGCTGGCCGCGCGGTGCGTGGGCGCACGCGCTACAGCCGGCTGGTGGGGGCGCCCAGTGGCAGGCGCGCCGGCCGACGGACGCGGCAGGCGGCGCAGCTGCGCGCCGGGGCACCCTGCGCGCGGCGCCGGGCGGCCAAAGTGGGTCCTCGCGGGCCCGGTGCGAAGCGCGGTGGACATCTGCAGTGTGCTGGTCCGACTGAGGACTGTGTGCGTTGAGGATGCGCCGCCGCCCGGCACTCGGCGCCGCGACGCCGTCTGCTGCTCGGTCGCCCCAGCGGTTCTCGCTGGTGGTTTGTAT
>NW_026046629.1:0-40280 GCF_023864275.1 Schistocerca cancellata
AAAAACGGGAAGGGAGCCAACAGCACCCGGGTTGACCCAGGCGGTCACCCATCCAAGTACTAGCCGGGCATGATGATGCTTAACTTCGGTGGTCGGACGAGAACCGGTGTATTCATCATGGTATCGCCGTTGGCGCTCATCTAATGTAGGAGCACGGCAGAATTCGCGTTCGGCTTTTCTCCCAACACACAAAATGTTAGTTTTCGGCCGCATTTGACGAAAGCGCTTCCTTCCGCAACCGCCAGTTCCTCGAGGACGGCGCGGGGAGGCGCGCCCGGCGTCCCAGCAGAGTGACGGCCGAATTGGCGGGCGCACCGCCGCGTGTGTGAGACGCACTGCTGCTCGTTGCACCCCCTGTCATTCGCTGGGCGCGTTCAGCCTTCGACACTAGCGGAGGACGCATCTTGTCCCTGGTGTTCAGCGGAGGGCCTGTGCGGGGTGTGGCAGTGTCGTGCTGGAGGGCCCACTGGTAGCGATGTGGGCTTCCTCGCCTCGCCTCGCCTCGCCTCGCCGCGCCTCACACCAGGTGTCTGCGTAGTTTGCAGTGCATTCGCACCATTCCTATCCCTGTCCCTGTCCCCGTCCCGACTTGTCCCGACTTTGCTCGACTGCCGCTCGCTGCCGCTCGGGTCGTGGTCCATATGACAGCGCAAGCACGAAAAACGTCTGCGGGACGAGACGAGACGAGACGAGACGAGACGACTAAGGAATAAATTCGTGGTTACAAATCAAATTTGGAACTCTACATTCCTACACAACAATAGGCGGTGACGTATTTCAGAAATCACCTGCCAATTCGTACTGTTTTGTCGTTTTCAAAGTCTTCTTGGCAAACTTGGTTAGCACATTCTCCCTCAAACTGAGTTAATTACTGCATTATCGTACCATTACAGTAGTTTAAACGGTTTAAGGAAGCATCTTTGTCACAACAGAAAGGTAGTTTGAAAATTGGGCTGGCGACATAACAAAAAAAAAAAAAACAGGAAGGGAGCCAACAGCACCCGGGTTTCCCAGGCGGTCACCCATCCAAGTACTAGCAGGGCCCGATGATGCTTAACTTCGGTGATCGGACGAGAACCGGTGTATTCATCATGGTATGGCCGTTGGCGCTCATCTAATGTAGGAGCACGGCAGAATTCGCGTTCGGCTTTTCTCCCAACACACAAAATGTTAGTTTTCGGCCGCATTTGACGAAAGCGCTTCCTTCCGCAACCGCCAGTTCCTCGAGGACGGCGCGGGGAGGCGCGCCCGGCGTCCCAGCAGAGTGACGGCCGAATTGGCGGGCGCACCGCCGCGTGTGTGAGACGCACTGCTGCTCGTTGCACCCCCTGTCATTCGCTGGGCGCGTTCAGCCTTCGACACTAGCGGAGGACGCATCTTGTCCCTGGTGTTCAGCGGAGGGCCTGTGCGGGGTGTGGCAGTGTCGTGCTGGAGGGCCCACTGGTAGCGATGTGGGCTTCCTCGCCTCGCCTCGCCTCGCCTCGCCGCGCCTCACACCAGGTGTCTGCGTAGTTTGCAGTGCATTCGCACCATTCCTATCCCTGTCCCTGTCCCCGTCCCGACTTGTCCCGACTTTGCTCGACTGCCGCTCGCTGCCGCTCGGGTCGTGGTCCATATGACAGCGCAAGCACGAAAAACGTCTGCGGGACGAGACGAGACGAGACGAGACGAGACGACTAAGGAATAAATTCGTGGTTACAAATCAAATTTGGAACTCTACATTCCTACACAACAATAGGCGGTGACGTATTTCAGAAATCACCTGCCGATTCGTACTGTTTTGTCGTTTTCAAAGTCTTCTTGGCAAACTTGGTTAGCACATTCTCCCTCAAACTGAGTTAATTACTGCATTTTCGTACCATTACAGTAGTTTAAAAGGCTTAAGGAAGCATCTTTGTCACAACAGAAACGTAGTTTGAAAATTGGGCTGGCAACATAACAAAAAAAAAAAACGGGAAGGGAGCCAACAGCACCCGGGTTGACCCAGGCGGTCACCCATCCAAGTACTAGCCGGGCATGATGATGCTTAACTTCGGTGGTCGGACGAGAACCGGTGTATTCATCATGGTATCGCCGTTGGCGCTCATCTAATGTAGGAGCACGGCAGAATTCGCGTTCGGCTTTTCTCCCAACACACAAAATGTTAGTTTTCGGCCGCATTTGACGAAAGCGCTTCCTTCCGCAACCGCCAGTTCCTCGAGGACGGCGCGGGGAGGCGCGCCCGGCGTCCCAGCAGAGTGACGGCCGAATTGGCGGGCGCACCGCCGCGTGTGTGAGACGCACTGCTGCTCGTTGCACCCCCTGTCATTCGCTGGGCGCGTTCAGCCTTCGACACTAGCGGAGGACGCATCTTGTCCCTGGTGTTCAGCGGAGGGCCTGTGCGGGGTGTGGCAGTGTCGTGCTGGAGGGCCCACTGGTAGCGATGTGGGCTTCCTCGCCTCGCCTCGCCTCGCCTCGCCGCGCCTCACACCAGGTGTCTGCGTAGTTTGCAGTGCATTCGCACCATTCCTATCCCTGTCCCTGTCCCCGTCCCGACTTGTCCCGACTTTGCTCGACTGCCGCTCGCTGCCGCTCGGGTCGTGGTCCATATGACAGCGCAAGCACGAAAAACGTCTGCGGGACGAGACGAGACGAGACGAGACGAGACGACTAAGGAATAAATTCGTGGTTACAAATCAAATTTGGAACTCTACATTCCTACACAACAATAGGCGGTGACGTATTTCAGAAATCACCTGCCAATTCGTACTGTTTTGTCGTTTTCAAAGTCTTCTTGGCAAACTTGGTTAGCACATTCTCCCTCAAACTGAGTTAATTACTGCATTTTCGTACCATTACAGTAGTTTAAAAGGCTTAAGGAAGCATCTTTGTCACAACAGAAACGTAGTTTGAAAATTGGGCTGGCAACATAACAAAAAAAAAAAAACGGGAAGGGAGCCAACAGCACCCGGGTTGACCCAGGCGGTCACCCATCCAAGTACTAGCCGGGCATGATGATGCTTAACTTCGGTGGTCGGACGAGAACCGGTGTATTCATCATGGTATCGCCGTTGGCGCTCATCTAATGTAGGAGCACGGCAGAATTCGCGTTCGGCTTTTCTCCCAACACACAAAATGTTAGTTTTCGGCCGCATTTGACGAAAGCGCTTCCTTCCGCAACCGCCAGTTCCTCGAGGACGGCGCGGGGAGGCGCGCCCGGCGTCCCAGCAGAGTGACGGCCGAATTGGCGGGCGCACCGCCGCGTGTGTGAGACGCACTGCTGCTCGTTGCACCCCCTGTCATTCGCTGGGCGCGTTCAGCCTTCGACACTAGCGGAGGACGCATCTTGTCCCTGGTGTTCAGCGGAGGGCCTGTGCGGGGTGTGGCAGTGTCGTGCTGGAGGGCCCACTGGTAGCGATGTGGGCTTCCTCGCCTCGCCTCGCCTCGCCTCGCCGCGCCTCACACCAGGTGTCTGCGTAGTTTGCAGTGCATTCGCACCATTCCTATCCCTGTCCCTGTCCCCGTCCCGACTTGTCCCGACTTTGCTCGACTGCCGCTCGCTGCCGCTCGGGTCGTGGTCCATATGACAGCGCAAGCACGAAAAACGTCTGCGGGACGAGACGAGACGAGACGAGACGAGACGACTAAGGAATAAATTCGTGGTTACAAATCAAATTTGGAACTCTACATTCCTACACAACAATAGGCGGTGACGTATTTCAGAAATCACCTGCCAATTCGTACTGTTTTGTCGTTTTCAAAGTCTTCTTGGCAAACTTGGTTAGCACATTCTCCCTCAAACTGAGTTAATTACTGCATTTTCGTACCATTACAGTAGTTTAAAAGGCTTAAGGAAGCATCTTTGTCACAACAGAAACGTAGTTTGAAAATTGGGCTGGCAACATAACAAAAAAAAAAAAACGGGAAGGGAGCCAACAGCACCCGGGTTGACCCAGGCGGTCACCCATCCAAGTACTAGCCGGGCATGATGATGCTTAACTTCGGTGGTCGGACGAGAACCGGTGTATTCATCATGGTATCGCCGTTGGCGCTCATCTAATGTAGGAGCACGGCAGAATTCGCGTTCGGCTTTTCTCCCAACACACAAAATGTTAGTTTTCGGCCGCATTTGACGAAAGCGCTTCCTTCCGCAACCGCCAGTTCCTCGAGGACGGCGCGGGGAGGCGCGCCCGGCGTCCCAGCAGAGTGACGGCCGAATTGGCGGGCGCACCGCCGCGTGTGTGAGACGCACTGCTGCTCGTTGCACCCCCTGTCATTCGCTGGGCGCGTTCAGCCTTCGACACTAGCGGAGGACGCATCTTGTCCCTGGTGTTCAGCGGAGGGCCTGTGCGGGGTGTGGCAGTGTCGTGCTGGAGGGCCCACTGGTAGCGATGTGGGCTTCCTCGCCTCGCCTCGCCTCGCCTCGCCGCGCCTCACACCAGGTGTCTGCGTAGTTTGCAGTGCATTCGCACCATTCCTATCCCTTTCCCTGTCCCCGTCCCGACTTGTCCCGACTTTGCTCGACTGCCGCTCGCTGCCGCTCGGGTCGTGGTCCATATGACAGCGCAAGCACGAAAAACGTCTGCGGGACGAGACGAGACGAGACGAGACGAGACGACTAAGGAATAAATTCGTGGTTACAAATCAAATTTGGAACTCTACATTCCTACACAACAATAGGCGGTGACGTATTTCAGAAATCACCTGCCAATTCGTACTGTTTTGTCGTTTTCAAAGTCTTCTTGGCAAACTTGGTTAGCACATTCTCCCTCAAACTGAGTTAATTACTGCATTATCGTACCATTACAGTAGTTTAAACGGTTTAAGGAAGCATCTTTGTCACAACAGAAAGGTAGTTTGAAAATTGGGCTGGCGACATAACAAAAAAAAAAAAAACAGGAAGGGAGCCAACAGCACCCGGGTTTCCCAGGCGGTCACCCATCCAAGTACTAGCAGGGCCCGATGATGCTTAACTTCGGTGATCGGACGAGAACCGGTGTATTCATCATGGTATGGCCGTTGGCGCTCATCTAATGTAGGAGCACGGCAGAATTCGCGTTCGGCTTTTCTCCCAACACACAAAATGTTAGTTTTCGGCCGCATTTGACGAAAGCGCTTCCTTCCGCAACCGCCAGTTCCTCGAGGACGGCGCGGGGAGGCGCGCCCGGCGTCCCAGCAGAGTGACGGCCGAATTGGCGGGCGCACCGCCGCGTGTGTGAGACGCACTGCTGCTCGTTGCACCCCCTGTCATTCGCTGGGCGCGTTCAGCCTTCGACACTAGCGGAGGACGCATCTTGTCCCTGGTGTTCAGCGGAGGGCCTGTGCGGGGTGTGGCAGTGTCGTGCTGGAGGGCCCACTGGTAGCGATGTGGGCTTCCTCGCCTCGCCTCGCCTCGCCTCGCCGCGCCTCACACCAGGTGTCTGCGTAGTTTGCAGTGCATTCGCACCATTCCTATCCCTGTCCCTGTCCCCGTCCCGACTTGTCCCGACTTTGCTCGACTGCCGCTCGCTGCCGCTCGGGTCGTGGTCCATATGACAGCGCAAGCACGAAAAACGTCTGCGGGACGAGACGAGACGAGACGAGACGAGACGACTAAGGAATAAATTCGTGGTTACAAATCAAATTTGGAACTCTACATTCCTACACAACAATAGGCGGTGACGTATTTCAGAAATCACCTGCCGATTCGTACTGTTTTGTCGTTTTCAAAGTCTTCTTGGCAAACTTGGTTAGCACATTCTCCCTCAAACTGAGTTAATTACTGCATTTTCGTACCATTACAGTAGTTTAAAAGGCTTAAGGAAGCATCTTTGTCACAACAGAAACGTAGTTTGAAAATTGGGCTGGCAACATAACAAAAAAAAAAAAACGGGAAGGGAGCCAACAGCACCCGGGTTGACCCAGGCGGTCACCCATCCAAGTACTAGCCGGGCATGATGATGCTTAACTTCGGTGGTCGGACGAGAACCGGTGTATTCATCATGGTATCGCCGTTGGCGCTCATCTAATGTAGGAGCACGGCAGAATTCGCGTTCGGCTTTTCTCCCAACACACAAAATGTTAGTTTTCGGCCGCATTTGACGAAAGCGCTTCCTTCCGCAACCGCCAGTTCCTCGAGGACGGCGCGGGGAGGCGCGCCCGGCGTCCCAGCAGAGTGACGGCCGAATTGGCGGGCGCACCGCCGCGTGTGTGAGACGCACTGCTGCTCGTTGCACCCCCTGTCATTCGCTGGGCGCGTTCAGCCTTCGACACTAGCGGAGGACGCATCTTGTACCTGGTGTTCAGCGGAGGGCCTGTGCGGGGTGTGGCAGTGTCGTGCTGGAGGGCCCACTGGTAGCGATGTGGGCTTCCTCGCCTCGCCTCGCCTCGCCTCGCCGCGCCTCACACCAGGTGTCTGCGTAGTTTGCAGTGCATTCGCACCATTCCTATCCCTGTCCCTGTCCCCGTCCCGACTTGTCCCGACTTTGCTCGACTGCCGCTCGCTGCCGCTCGGGTCGTGGTCCATATGACAGCGCAAGCACGAAAAACGTCTGCGGGACGAGACGAGACGAGACGAGACGAGACGACTAAGGAATAAATTCGTGGTTACAAATCAAATTTGGAACTCTACATTCCTACACAACAATAGGCGGTGACGTATTTCAGAAATCACCTGCCAATTCGTACTGTTTTGTCGTTTTCAAAGTCTTCTTGGCAAACTTGGTTAGCACATTCTCCCTCAAACTGAGTTAATTACTGCATTTTCGTACCATTACAGTAGTTTAAAAGGCTTAAGGAAGCATCTTTGTCACAACAGAAACGTAGTTTGAAAATTGGGCTGGCAACATAACAAAAAAAAAAAAACGGGAAGGGAGCCAACAGCACCCGGGTTGACCCAGGCGGTCACCCATCCAAGTACTAGCCGGGCATGATGATGCTTAACTTCGGTGGTCGGACGAGAACCGGTGTATTCATCATGGTATCGCCGTTGGCGCTCATCTAATGTAGGAGCACGGCAGAATTCGCGTTCGGCTTTTCTCCCAACACACAAAATGTTAGTTTTCGGCCGCATTTGACGAAAGCGCTTCCTTCCGCAACCGCCAGTTCCTCGAGGACGGCGCGGGGAGGCGCGCCCGGCGTCCCAGCAGAGTGACGGCCGAATTGGCGGGCGCACCGCCGCGTGTGTGAGACGCACTGCTGCTCGTTGCACCCCCTGTCATTCGCTGGGCGCGTTCAGCCTTCGACACTAGCGGAGGACGCATCTTGTCCCTGGTGTTCAGCGGAGGGCCTGTGCGGGGTGTGGCAGTGTCGTGCTGGAGGGCCCACTGGTAGCGATGTGGGCTTCCTCGCCTCGCCTCGCCTCGCCTCGCCGCGCCTCACACCAGGTGTCTGCGTAGTTTGCAGTGCATTCGCACCATTCCTATCCCTGTCCCTGTCCCCGTCCCGACTTGTCCCGACTTTGCTCGACTGCCGCTCGCTGCCGCTCGGGTCGTGGTCCATATGACAGCGCAAGCACGAAAAACGTCTGCGGGACGAGACGAGACGAGACGAGACGAGACGACTAAGGAATAAATTCGTGGTTACAAATCAAATTTGGAACTCTACATTCCTACACAACAATAGGCGGTGACGTATTTCAGAAATCACCTGCCAATTCGTACTGTTTTGTCGTTTTCAAAGTCTTCTTGGCAAACTTGGTTAGCACATTCTCCCTCAAACTGAGTTAATTACTGCATTATCGTACCATTACAGTAGTTTAAACGGTTTAAGGAAGCATCTTTGTCACAACAGAAAGGTAGTTTGAAAATTGGGCTGGCGACATAACAAAAAAAAAAAAACAGGAAGGGAGCCAACAGCACCCGGGTTTCCCAGGCGGTCACCCATCCAAGTACTAGCAGGGCCCGATGATGCTTAACTTCGGTGATCGGACGAGAACCGGTGTATTCATCATGGTATGGCCGTTGGCGCTCATCTAATGTAGGAGCACGGCAGAATTCGCGTTCGGCTTTTCTCCCAACACACAAAATGTTAGTTTTCGGCCGCATTTGACGAAAGCGCTTCCTTCCGCAACCGCCAGTTCCTCGAGGACGGCGCGGGGAGGCGCGCCCGGCGTCCCAGCAGAGTGACGGCCGAATTGGCGGGCGCACCGCCGCGTGTGTGAGACGCACTGCTGCTCGTTGCACCCCCTGTCATTCGCTGGGCGCGTTCAGCCTTCGACACTAGCGGAGGACGCATCTTGTCCCTGGTGTTCAGCGGAGGGCCTGTGCGGGGTGTGGCAGTGTCGTGCTGGAGGGCCCACTGGTAGCGATGTGGGCTTCCTCGCCTCGCCTCGCCTCGCCTCGCCGCGCCTCACACCAGGTGTCTGCGTAGTTTGCAGTGCATTCGCACCATTCCTATCCCTGTCCCTGTCCCCGTCCCGACTTGTCCCGACTTTGCTCGACTGCCGCTCGCTGCCGCTCGGGTCGTGGTCCATATGACAGCGCAAGCACGAAAAACGTCTGCGGGACGAGACGAGACGAGACGAGACGAGACGACTAAGGAATAAATTCGTGGTTACAAATCAAATTTGGAACTCTACATTCCTACACAACAATAGGCGGTGACGTATTTCAGAAATCACCTGCCGATTCGTACTGTTTTGTCGTTTTCAAAGTCTTCTTGGCAAACTTGGTTAGCACATTCTCCCTCAAACTGAGTTAATTACTGCATTTTCGTACCATTACAGTAGTTTAAAAGGCTTAAGGAAGCATCTTTGTCACAACAGAAACGTAGTTTGAAAATTGGGCTGGCAACATAACAAAAAAAAAAAAAAACGGGAAGGGAGCCAACAGCACCCGGGTTGACCCAGGCGGTCACCCATCCAAGTACTAGCCGGGCATGATGATGCTTAACTTCGGTGGTCGGACGAGAACCGGTGTATTCATCATGGTATCGCCGTTGGCGCTCATCTAATGTAGGAGCACGGCAGAATTCGCGTTCGGCTTTTCTCCCAACACACAAAATGTTAGTTTTCGGCCGCATTTGACGAAAGCGCTTCCTTCCGCAACCGCCAGTTCCTCGAGGACGGCGCGGGGAGGCGCGCCCGGCGTCCCAGCAGAGTGACGGCCGAATTGGCGGGCGCACCGCCGCGTGTGTGAGACGCACTGCTGCTCGTTGCACCCCCTGTCATTCGCTGGGCGCGTTCAGCCTTCGACACTAGCGGAGGACGCATCTTGTCCCTGGTGTTCAGCGGAGGGCCTGTGCGGGGTGTGGCAGTGTCGTGCTGGAGGGCCCACTGGTAGCGATGTGGGCTTCCTCGCCTCGCCTCGCCTCGCCTCGCCGCGCCTCACACCAGGTGTCTGCGTAGTTTGCAGTGCATTCGCACCATTCCTATCCCTGTCCCTGTCCCCGTCCCGACTTGTCCCGACTTTGCTCGACTGCCGCTCGCTGCCGCTCGGGTCGTGGTCCATATGACAGCGCAAGCACGAAAAACGTCTGCGGGACGAGACGAGACGAGACGAGACGAGACGACTAAGGAATAAATTCGTGGTTACAAATCAAATTTGGAACTCTACATTCCTACACAACAATAGGCGGTGACGTATTTCAGAAATCACCTGCCAATTCGTACTGTTTTGTCGTTTTCAAAGTCTTCTTGGCAAACTTGGTTAGCACATTCTCCCTCAAACTGAGTTAATTACTGCATTATCGTACCATTACAGTAGTTTAAACGGTTTAAGGAAGCATCTTTGTCACAACAGAAAGGTAGTTTGAAAATTGGGCTGGCGACATAACAAAAAAAAAAAAACAGGAAGGGAGCCAACAGCACCCGGGTTTCCCAGGCGGTCACCCATCCAAGTACTAGCAGGGCCCGATGATGCTTAACTTCGGTGATCGGACGAGAACCGGTGTATTCATCATGGTATGGCCGTTGGCGCTCATCTAATGTAGGAGCACGGCAGAATTCGCGTTCGGCTTTTCTCCCAACACACAAAATGTTAGTTTTCGGCCGCATTTGACGAAAGCGCTTCCTTCCGCAACCGCCAGTTCCTCGAGGACGGCGCGGGGAGGCGCGCCCGGCGTCCCAGCAGAGTGACGGCCGAATTGGCGGGCGCACCGCCGCGTGTGTGAGACGCACTGCTGCTCGTTGCACCCCCTGTCATTCGCTGGGCGCGTTCAGCCTTCGACACTAGCGGAGGACGCATCTTGTCCCTGGTGTTCAGCGGAGGGCCTGTGCGGGGTGTGGCAGTGTCGTGCTGGAGGGCCCACTGGTAGCGATGTGGGCTTCCTCGCCTCGCCTCGCCTCGCCTCGCCGCGCCTCACACCAGGTGTCTGCGTAGTTTGCAGTGCATTCGCACCATTCCTATCCCTGTCCCTGTCCCCGTCCCGACTTGTCCCGACTTTGCTCGACTGCCGCTCGCTGCCGCTCGGGTCGTGGTCCATATGACAGCGCAAGCACGAAAAACGTCTGCGGGACGAGACGAGACGAGACGAGACGAGACGACTAAGGAATAAATTCGTGGTTACAAATCAAATTTGGAACTCTACATTCCTACACAACAATAGGCGGTGACGTATTTCAGAAATCACCTGCCGATTCGTACTGTTTTGTCGTTTTCAAAGTCTTCTTGGCAAACTTGGTTAGCACATTCTCCCTCAAACTGAGTTAATTACTGCATTTTCGTACCATTACAGTAGTTTAAAAGGCTTAAGGAAGCATCTTTGTCACAACAGAAACGTAGTTTGAAAATTGGGCTGGCAACATAAC
The DNA here is from genome assembly GCF_023864275.1 of Schistocerca cancellata. Taxonomy (NCBI): domain Eukaryota; kingdom Metazoa; phylum Arthropoda; class Insecta; order Orthoptera; family Acrididae; genus Schistocerca; species Schistocerca cancellata. The sequence continues at coordinate 10,706 of NW_026046629.1, forward strand.
AAAAAAAAAAAAAAACGGGAAGGGAGCCAACAGCACCCGGGTTGACCCAGGCGGTCACCCATCCAAGTACTAGCCGGGCATGATGATGCTTAACTTCGGTGGTCGGACGAGAACCGGTGTATTCATCATGGTATCGCCGTTGGCGCTCATCTAATGTAGGAGCACGGCAGAATTCGCGTTCGGCTTTTCTCCCAACACACAAAATGTTAGTTTTCGGCCGCATTTGACGAAAGCGCTTCCTTCCGCAACCGCCAGTTCCTCGAGGACGGCGCGGGGAGGCGCGCCCGGCGTCCCAGCAGAGTGACGGCCGAATTGGCGGGCGCACCGCCGCGTGTGTGAGACGCACTGCTGCTCGTTGCACCCCCTGTCATTCGCTGGGCGCGTTCAGCCTTCGACACTAGCGGAGGACGCATCTTGTCCCTGGTGTTCAGCGGAGGGCCTGTGCGGGGTGTGGCAGTGTCGTGCTGGAGGGCCCACTGGTAGCGATGTGGGCTTCCTCGCCTCGCCTCGCCTCGCCTCGCCGCGCCTCACACCAGGTGTCTGCGTAGTTTGCAGTGCATTCGCACCATTCCTATCCCTGTCCCTGTCCCCGTCCCGACTTGTCCCGACTTTGCTCGACTGCCGCTCGCTGCCGCTCGGGTCGTGGTCCATATGACAGCGCAAGCACGAAAAACGTCTGCGGGACGAGACGAGACGAGACGAGACGAGACGACTAAGGAATAAATTCGTGGTTACAAATCAAATTTGGAACTCTACATTCCTACACAACAATAGGCGGTGACGTATTTCAGAAATCACCTGCCAATTCGTACTGTTTTGTCGTTTTCAAAGTCTTCTTGGCAAACTTGGTTAGCACATTCTCCCTCAAACTGAGTTAAGTACTGCATTTTCGTACCATTACAGTAGTTTAAAAGGCTTAAGGAAGCATCTTTGTCACAACAGAAACGTAGTTTGAAAATTGGGCTGGCAACATAACAAAAAAAAAAAAACGGGAAGGGAGCCAACAGCACCCGGGTTGACCCAGGCGGTCACCCATCCAAGTACTAGCCGGGCATGATGATGCTTAACTTCGGTGGTCGGACGAGAACCGGTGTATTCATCATGGTATGGCCGTTGGCGCTCATCTAATGTAGGAGCACGGCAGAATTCGCGTTCGGCTTTTCTCCCAACACACAAAATGTTAGTTTTCGGCCGCATTTGACGAAAGCGCTTCCTTCCGCAACCGCCAGTTCCTCGAGGACGGCGCGGGGAGGCGCGCCCGGCGTCCCAGCAGAGTGACGGCCGAATTGGCGGGCGCACCGCCGCGTGTGTGAGACGCACTGCTGCTCGTTGCACCCCCTGTCATTCGCTGGGCGCGTTCAGCCTTCGACACTAGCGGAGGACGCATCTTGTCCCTGGTGTTCAGCGGAGGGCCTGTGCGGGGTGTGGCAGTGTCGTGCTGGAGGGCCCACTGGTAGCGATGTGGGCTTCCTCGCCTCGCCTCGCCTCGCCTCGCCGCGCCTCACACCAGGTGTCTGCGTAGTTTGCAGTGCATTCGCACCATTCCTATCCCTGTCCCTGTCCCCGTCCCGACTTGTCCCGACTTTGCTCGACTGCCGCTCGCTGCCGCTCGGGTCGTGGTCCATATGACAGCGCAAGCACGAAAAACGTCTGCGGGACGAGACGAGACGAGACGAGACGAGACGACTAAGGAATAAATTCGTGGTTACAAATCAAATTTGGAACTCTACATTCCTACACAACAATAGGCGGTGACGTATTTCAGAAATCACCTGCCGATTCGTACTGTTTTGTCGTTTTCAAAGTCTTCTTGGCAAACTTGGTTAGCACATTCTCCCTCAAACTGAGTTAATTACTGCATTTTCGTACCATTACAGTAGTTTAAAAGGCTTAAGGAAGCATCTTTGTCACAACAGAAACGTAGTTTGAAAATTGGGCTGGCAACATAACAAAAAAAAAAAAAAACGGGAAGGGAGCCAACAGCACCCGGGTTGACCCAGGCGGTCACCCATCCAAGTACTAGCCGGGCATGATGATGCTTAACTTCGGTGGTCGGACGAGAACCGGTGTATTCATCATGGTATCGCCGTTGGCGCTCATCTAATGTAGGAGCACGGCAGAATTCGCGTTCGGCTTTTCTCCCAACACACAAAATGTTAGTTTTCGGCCGCATTTGACGAAAGCGCTTCCTTCCGCAACCGCCAGTTCCTCGAGGACGGCGCGGGGAGGCGCGCCCGGCGTCCCAGCAGAGTGACGGCCGAATTGGCGGGCGCACCGCCGCGTGTGTGAGACGCACTGCTGCTCGTTGCACCCCCTGTCATTCGCTGGGCGCGTTCAGCCTTCGACACTAGCGGAGGACGCATCTTGTCCCTGGTGTTCAGCGGAGGGCCTGTGCGGGGTGTGGCAGTGTCGTGCTGGAGGGCCCACTGGTAGCGATGTGGGCTTCCTCGCCTCGCCTCGCCTCGCCTCGCCGCGCCTCACACCAGGTGTCTGCGTAGTTTGCAGTGCATTCGCACCATTCCTATCCCTGTCCCTGTCCCCGTCCCGACTTGTCCCGACTTTGCTCGACTGCCGCTCGCTGCCGCTCGGGTCGTGGTCCATATGACAGCGCAAGCACGAAAAACGTCTGCGGGACGAGACGAGACGAGACGAGACGAGACGACTAAGGAATAAATTCGTGGTTACAAATCAAATTTGGAACTCTACATTCCTACACAACAATAGGCGGTGACGTATTTCAGAAATCACCTGCCAATTCGTACTGTTTTGTCGTTTTCAAAGTCTTCTTGGCAAACTTGGTTAGCACATTCTCCCTCAAACTGAGTTAAGTACTGCATTTTCGTACCATTACAGTAGTTTAAAAGGCTTAAGGAAGCATCTTTGTCACAACAGAAACGTAGTTTGAAAATTGGGCTGGCAACATAACAAAAAAAAAAAAACGGGAAGGGAGCCAACAGCACCCGGGTTGACCCAGGCGGTCACCCATCCAAGTACTAGCCGGGCATGATGATGCTTAACTTCGGTGGTCGGACGAGAACCGGTGTATTCATCATGGTATCGCCGTTGGCGCTCATCTAATGTAGGAGCACGGCAGAATTCGCGTTCGGCTTTTCTCCCAACACACAAAATGTTAGTTTTCGGCCGCATTTGACGAAAGCGCTTCCTTCCGCAACCGCCAGTTCCTCGAGGACGGCGCGGGGAGGCGCGCCCGGCGTCCCAGCAGAGTGACGGCCGAATTGGCGGGCGCACCGCCGCGTGTGTGAGACGCACTGCTGCTCGTTGCACCCCCTGTCATTCGCTGGGCGCGTTCAGCCTTCGACACTAGCGGAGGACGCATCTTGTCCCTGGTGTTCAGCGGAGGGCCTGTGCGGGGTGTGGCAGTGTCGTGCTGGAGGGCCCACTGGTAGCGATGTGGGCTTCCTCGCCTCGCCTCGCCTCGCCTCGCCGCGCCTCACACCAGGTGTCTGCGTAGTTTGCAGTGCATTCGCACCATTCCTATCCCTGTCCCTGTCCCCGTCCCGACTTGTCCCGACTTTGCTCGACTGCCGCTCGCTGCCGCTCGGGTCGTGGTCCATATGACAGCGCAAGCACGAAAAACGTCTGCGGGACGAGACGAGACGAGACGAGACGAGACGACTAAGGAATAAATTCGTGGTTACAAATCAAATTTGGAACTCTACATTCCTACACAACAATAGGCGGTGACGTATTTCAGAAATCACCTGCCGATTCGTACTGTTTTGTCGTTTTCAAAGTCTTCTTGGCAAACTTGGTTAGCACATTCTCCCTCAAACTGAGTTAATTACTGCATTTTCGTACCATTACAGTAGTTTAAAAGGCTTAAGGAAGCATCTTTGTCACAACAGAAACGTAGTTTGAAAATTGGGCTGGCAACATAACAAAAAAAAAAAAAAACGGGAAGGGAGCCAACAGCACCCGGGTTGACCCAGGCGGTCACCCATCCAAGTACTAGCCGGGCATGATGATGCTTAACTTCGGTGGTCGGACGAGAACCGGTGTATTCATCATGGTATCGCCGTTGGCGCTCATCTAATGTAGGAGCACGGCAGAATTCGCGTTCGGCTTTTCTCCCAACACACAAAATGTTAGTTTTCGGCCGCATTTGACGAAAGCGCTTCCTTCCGCAACCGCCAGTTCCTCGAGGACGGCGCGGGGAGGCGCGCCCGGCGTCCCAGCAGAGTGACGGCCGAATTGGCGGGCGCACCGCCGCGTGTGTGAGACGCACTGCTGCTCGTTGCACCCCCTGTCATTCGCTGGGCGCGTTCAGCCTTCGACACTAGCGGAGGACGCATCTTGTCCCTGGTGTTCAGCGGAGGGCCTGTGCGGGGTGTGGCAGTGTCGTGCTGGAGGGCCCACTGGTAGCGATGTGGGCTTCCTCGCCTCGCCTCGCCTCGCCTCGCCGCGCCTCACACCAGGTGTCTGCGTAGTTTGCAGTGCATTCGCACCATTCCTATCCCTGTCCCTGTCCCCGTCCCGACTTGTCCCGACTTTGCTCGACTGCCGCTCGCTGCCGCTCGGGTCGTGGTCCATATGACAGCGCAAGCACGAAAAACGTCTGCGGGACGAGACGAGACGAGACGAGACGAGACGACTAAGGAATAAATTCGTGGTTACAAATCAAATTTGGAACTCTACATTCCTACACAACAATAGGCGGTGACGTATTTCAGAAATCACCTGCCAATTCGTACTGTTTTGTCGTTTTCAAAGTCTTCTTGGCAAACTTGGTTAGCACATTCTCCCTCAAACTGAGTTAATTACTGCATTTTCGTACCATTACAGTAGTTTAAAAGGCTTAAGGAAGCATCTTTGTCACAACAGAAACGTAGTTTGAAAATTGGGCTGGCAACATAACAAAAAAAAAAAAACGGGAAGGGAGCCAACAGCACCCGGGTTGACCCAGGCGGTCACCCATCCAAGTACTAGCCGGGCATGATGATGCTTAACTTCGGTGGTCGGACGAGAACCGGTGTATTCATCATGGTATCGCCGTTGGCGCTCATCTAATGTAGGAGCACGGCAGAATTCGCGTTCGGCTTTTCTCCCAACACACAAAATGTTAGTTTTCGGCCGCATTTGACGAAAGCGCTTCCTTCCGCAACCGCCAGTTCCTCGAGGACGGCGCGGGGAGGCGCGCCCGGCGTCCCAGCAGAGTGACGGCCGAATTGGCGGGCGCACCGCCGCGTGTGTGAGACGCACTGCTGCTCGTTGCACCCCCTGTCATTCGCTGGGCGCGTTCAGCCTTCGACACTAGCGGAGGACGCATCTTGTCCCTGGTGTTCAGCGGAGGGCCTGTGCGGGGTGTGGCAGTGTCGTGCTGGAGGGCCCACTGGTAGCGATGTGGGCTTCCTCGCCTCGCCTCGCCTCGCTTCGCCGCGCCTCACACCAGGTGTCTGCGTAGTTTGCAGTGCATTCGCACCATTCCTATCCCTGTCCCTGTCCCCGTCCCGACTTGTCCCGACTTTGCTCGACTGCCGCTCGCTGCCGCTCGGGTCGTGGTCCATATGACAGCGCAAGCACGAAAAACGTCTGCGGGACGAGACGAGACGAGACGAGACGAGACGACTAAGGAATAAATTCGTGGTTACAAATCAAATTTGGAACTCTACATTCCTACACAACAATAGGCGGTGACGTATTTCAGAAATCACCTGCCAATTCGTACTGTTTTGTCGTTTTCAAAGTCTTCTTGGCAAACTTGGTTAGCACATTCTCCCTCAAACTGAGTTAATTACTGCATTATCGTACCATTACAGTAGTTTAAACGGTTTAAGGAAGCATCTTTGTCACAACAGAAAGGTAGTTTGAAAATTGGGCTGGCGACATAACAAAAAAAAAAAAACGGGAAGGGAGCCAACAGCACCCGGGTTGACCCAGGCGGTCACCCATCCAAGTACTAGCAGGGCCCGATGATGCTTAACTTCGGTGATCGGACGAGAACCGGTGTATTCATCATGGTATGGCCGTTGGCGCTCATCTAATGTAGGAGCACGGCAGAATTCGCGTTCGGCTTTTCTCCCAACACACAAAATGTTAGTTTTCGGCCGCATTTGACGAAAGCGCTTCCTTCCGCAACCGCCAGTTCCTCGAGGACGGCGCGGGGAGGCGCGCCCGGCGTCCCAGCAGAGTGACGGCCGAATTGGCGGGCGCACCGCCGCGTGTGTGAGACGCACTGCTGCTCGTTGCACCCCCTGTCATTCGCTGGGCGCGTTCAGCCTTCGACACTAGCGGAGGACGCATCTTGTCCCTGGTGTTCAGCGGAGGGCCTGTGCGGGGTGTGGCAGTGTCGTGCTGGAGGGCCCACTGGTAGCGATGTGGGCTTCCTCGCCTCGCCTCGCCTCGCCTCGCCGCGCCTCACACCAGGTGTCTGCGTAGTTTGCAGTGCATTCGCACCATTCCTATCCCTGTCCCTGTCCCCGTCCCGACTTGTCCCGACTTTGCTCGACTGCCGCTCGCTGCCGCTCGGGTCGTGGTCCATATGACAGCGCAAGCACGAAAAACGTCTGCGGGACGAGACGAGACGAGACGAGACGAGACGACTAAGGAATAAATTCGTGGTTACAAATCAAATTTGGAACTCTACATTCCTACACAACAATAGGCGGTGACGTATTTCAGAAATCACCTGCCGATTCGTACTGTTTTGTCGTTTTCAAAGTCTTCTTGGCAAACTTGGTTAGCACATTCTCCCTCAAACTGAGTTAATTACTGCATTTTCGTACCATTACAGTAGTTTAAAAGGCTTAAGGAAGCATCTTTGTCACAACAGAAACGTAGTTTGAAAATTGGGCTGGCAACATAACAAAAAAAAAAAAAAACGGGAAGGGAGCCAACAGCACCCGGGTTGACCCAGGCGGTCACCCATCCAAGTACTAGCCGGGCATGATGATGCTTAACTTCGGTGGTCGGACGAGAACCGGTGTATTCATCATGGTATCGCCGTTGGCGCTCATCTAATGTAGGAGCACGGCAGAATTCGCGTTCGGCTTTTCTCCCAACACACAAAATGTTAGTTTTCGGCCGCATTTGACGAAAGCGCTTCCTTCCGCAACCGCCAGTTCCTCGAGGACGGCGCGGGGAGGCGCGCCCGGCGTCCCAGCAGAGTGACGGCCGAATTGGCGGGCGCACCGCCGCGTGTGTGAGACGCACTGCTGCTCGTTGCACCCCCTGTCATTCGCTGGGCGCGTTCAGCCTTCGACACTAGCGGAGGACGCATCTTGTCCCTGGTGTTCAGCGGAGGGCCTGTGCGGGGTGTGGCAGTGTCGTGCTGGAGGGCCCACTGGTAGCGATGTGGGCTTCCTCGCCTCGCCTCGCCTCGCCTCGCCGCGCCTCACACCAGGTGTCTGCGTAGTTTGCAGTGCATTCGCACCATTCCTATCCCTGTCCCTGTCCCCGTCCCGACTTGTCCCGACTTTGCTCGACTGCCGCTCGCTGCCGCTCGGGTCGTGGTCCATATGACAGCGCAAGCACGAAAAACGTCTGCGGGACGAGACGAGACGAGACGAGACGAGACGACTAAGGAATAAATTCGTGGTTACAAATCAAATTTGGAACTCTACATTCCTACACAACAATAGGCGGTGACGTATTTCAGAAATCACCTGCCAATTCGTACTGTTTTGTCGTTTTCAAAGTCTTCTTGGCAAACTTGGTTAGCACATTCTCCCTCAAACTGAGTTAATTACTGCATTTTCGTACCATTACAGTAGTTTAAAAGGCTTAAGGAAGCATCTTTGTCACAACAGAAACGTAGTTTGAAAATTGGGCTGGCAACATAACAAAAAAAAAAAAAACGGGAAGGGAGCCAACAGCACCCGGGTTGACCCAGGCGGTCACCCATCCAAGTACTAGCCGGGCATGATGATGCTTAACTTCGGTGGTCGGACGAGAACCGGTGTATTCATCATGGTATCGCCGTTGGCGCTCATCTAATGTAGGAGCACGGCAGAATTCGCGTTCGGCTTTTCTCCCAACACACAAAATGTTAGTTTTCGGCCGCATTTGACGAAAGCGCTTCCTTCCGCAACCGCCAGTTCCTCGAGGACGGCGCGGGGAGGCGCGCCCGGCGTCCCAGCAGAGTGACGGCCGAATTGGCGGGCGCACCGCCGCGTGTGTGAGACGCACTGCTGCTCGTTGCACCCCCTGTCATTCGCTGGGCGCGTTCAGCCTTCGACACTAGCGGAGGACGCATCTTGTCCCTGGTGTTCAGCGGAGGGCCTGTGCGGGGTGTGGCAGTGTCGTGCTGGAGGGCCCACTGGTAGCGATGTGGGCTTCCTCGCCTCGCCTCGCCTCGCCTCGCCGCGCCTCACACCAGGTGTCTGCGTAGTTTGCAGTGCATTCGCACCATTCCTATCCCTGTCCCTGTCCCCGTCCCGACTTGTCCCGACTTTGCTCGACTGCCGCTCGCTGCCGCTCGGGTCGTGGTCCATATGACAGCGCAAGCACGAAAAACGTCTGCGGGACGAGACGAGACGAGACGAGACGAGACGACTAAGGAATAAATTCGTGGTTACAAATCAAATTTGGAACTCTACATTCCTACACAACAATAGGCGGTGACGTATTTCAGAAATCACCTGCCAATTCGTACTGTTTTGTCGTTTTCAAAGTCTTCTTGGCAAACTTGGTTAGCACATTCTCCCTCAAACTGAGTTAATTACTGCATTTTCGTACCATTACAGTAGTTTAAAAGGCTTAAGGAAGCATCTTTGTCACAACAGAAACGTAGTTTGAAAATTGGGCTGGCAACATAACAAAAAAAAAAAAACGGGAAGGGAGCCAACAGCACCCGGGTTGACCCAGGCGGTCACCCATCCAAGTACTAGCCGGGCATGATGATGCTTAACTTCGGTGGTCGGACGAGAACCGGTGTATTCATCATGGTATCGCCGTTGGCGCTCATCTAATGTAGGAGCACGGCAGAATTCGCGTTCGGCTTTTCTCCCAACACACAAAATGTTAGTTTTCGGCCGCATTTGACGAAAGCGCTTCCTTCCGCAACCGCCAGTTCCTCGAGGACGGCGCGGGGAGGCGCGCCCGGCGTCCCAGCAGAGTGACGGCCGAATTGGCGGGCGCACCGCCGCGTGTGTGAGACGCACTGCTGCTCGTTGCACCCCCTGTCATTCGCTGGGCGCGTTCAGCCTTCGACACTAGCGGAGGACGCATCTTGTCCCTGGTGTTCAGCGGAGGGCCTGTGCGGGGTGTGGCAGTGTCGTGCTGGAGGGCCCACTGGTAGCGATGTGGGCTTCCTCGCCTCGCCTCGCCTCGCCTCGCCGCGCCTCACACCAGGTGTCTGCGTAGTTTGCAGTGCATTCGCACCATTCCTATCCCTGTCCCTGTCCCCGTCCCGACTTGTCCCGACTTTGCTCGACTGCCGCTCGCTGCCGCTCGGGTCGTGGTCCATATGACAGCGCAAGCACGAAAAACGTCTGCGGGACGAGACGAGACGAGACGAGACGAGACGACTAAGGAATAAATTCGTGGTTACAAATCAAATTTGGAACTCTACATTCCTACACAACAATAGGCGGTGACGTATTTCAGAAATCACCTGCCGATTCGTACTGTTTTGTCGTTTTCAAAGTCTTCTTGGCAAACTTGGTTAGCACATTCTCCCTCAAACTGAGTTAATTACTGCATTTTCGTACCATTACAGTAGTTTAAAAGGCTTAAGGAAGCATCTTTGTCACAACAGAAACGTAGTTTGAAAATTGGGCTGGCAACATAACAAAAAAAAAAAAAAACGGGAAGGGAGCCAACAGCACCCGGGTTGACCCAGGCGGTCACCCATCCAAGTACTAGCCGGGCATGATGATGCTTAACTTCGGTGGTCGGACGAGAACCGGTGTATTCATCATGGTATCGCCGTTGGCGCTCATCTAATGTAGGAGCACGGCAGAATTCGCGTTCGGCTTTTCTCCCAACACACAAAATGTTAGTTTTCGGCCGCATTTGACGAAAGCGCTTCCTTCCGCAACCGCCAGTTCCTCGAGGACGGCGCGGGGAGGCGCGCCCGGCGTCCCAGCAGAGTGACGGCCGAATTGGCGGGCGCACCGCCGCGTGTGTGAGACGCACTGCTGCTCGTTGCACCCCCTGTCATTCGCTGGGCGCGTTCAGCCTTCGACACTAGCGGAGGACGCATCTTGTCCCTGGTGTTCAGCGGAGGGCCTGTGCGGGGTGTGGCAGTGTCGTGCTGGAGGGCCCACTGGTAGCGATGTGGGCTTCCTCGCCTCGCCTCGCCTCGCCTCGCCGCGCCTCACACCAGGTGTCTGCGTAGTTTGCAGTGCATTCGCACCATTCCTATCCCTGTCCCTGTCCCCGTCCCGACTTGTCCCGACTTTGCTCGACTGCCGCTCGCTGCCGCTCGGGTCGTGGTCCATATGACAGCGCAAGCACGAAAAACGTCTGCGGGACGAGACGAGACGAGACGAGACGAGACGACTAAGGAATAAATTCGTGGTTACAAATCAAATTTGGAACTCTACATTCCTACACAACAATAGGCGGTGACGTATTTCAGAAATCACCTGCCAATTCGTACTGTTTTGTCGTTTTCAAAGTCTTCTTGGCAAACTTGGTTAGCACATTCTCCCTCAAACTGAGTTAATTACTGCATTTTCGTACCATTACAGTAGTTTAAAAGGCTTAAGGAAGCATCTTTGTCACAACAGAAACGTAGTTTGAAAATTGGGCTGGCAACATAACAAAAAAAAAAAAACGGGAAGGGAGCCAACAGCACCCGGGTTGACCCAGGCGGTCACCCATCCAAGTACTAGCCGGGCATGATGATGCTTAACTTCGGTGGTCGGACGAGAACCGGTGTATTCATCATGGTATCGCCGTTGGCGCTCATCTAATGTAGGAGCACGGCAGAATTCGCGTTCGGCTTTTCTCCCAACACACAAAATGTTAGTTTTCGGCCGCATTTGACGAAAGCGCTTCCTTCCGCAACCGCCAGTTCCTCGAGGACGGCGCGGGGAGGCGCGCCCGGCGTCCCAGCAGAGTGACGGCCGAATTGGCGGGCGCACCGCCGCGTGTGTGAGACGCACTGCTGCTCGTTGCACCCCCTGTCATTCGCTGGGCGCGTTCAGCCTTCGACACTAGCGGAGGACGCATCTTGTCCCTGGTGTTCAGCGGAGGGCCTGTGCGGGGTGTGGCAGTGTCGTGCTGGAGGGCCCACTGGTAGCGATGTGGGCTTCCTCGCCTCGCCTCGCCTCGCCTCGCCGCGCCTCACACCAGGTGTCTGCGTAGTTTGCAGTGCATTCGCACCATTCCTATCCCTGTCCCTGTCCCCGTCCCGACTTGTCCCGACTTTGCTCGACTGCCGCTCGCTGCCGCTCGGGTCGTGGTCCATATGACAGCGCAAGCACGAAAAACGTCTGCGGGACGAGACGAGACGAGACGAGACGAGACGACTAAGGAATAAATTCGTGGTTACAAATCAAATTTGGAACTCTACATTCCTACACAACAATAGGCGGTGACGTATTTCAGAAATCACCTGCCGATTCGTACTGTTTTGTCGTTTTCAAAGTCTTCTTGGCAAACTTGGTTAGCACATTCTCCCTCAAACTGAGTTAATTACTGCATTTTCGTACCATTACAGTAGTTTAAAAGGCTTAAGGAAGCATCTTTGTCACAACAGAAACGTAGTTTGAAAATTGGGCTGGCAACATAACAAAAAAAAAAAAAAACGGGAAGGGAGCCAACAGCACCCGGGTTGACCCAGGCGGTCACCCATCCAAGTACTAGCCGGGCATGATGATGCTTAACTTCGGTGGTCGGACGAGAACCGGTGTATTCATCATGGTATCGCCGTTGGCGCTCATCTAATGTAGGAGCACGGCAGAATTCGCGTTCGGCTTTTCTCCCAACACACAAAATGTTAGTTTTCGGCCGCATTTGACGAAAGCGCTTCCTTCCGCAACCGCCAGTTCCTCGAGGACGGCGCGGGGAGGCGCGCCCGGCGTCCCAGCAGAGTGACGGCCGAATTGGCGGGCGCACCGCCGCGTGTGTGAGACGCACTGCTGCTCGTTGCACCCCCTGTCATTCGCTGGGCGCGTTCAGCCTTCGACACTAGCGGAGGACGCATCTTGTCCCTGGTGTTCAGCGGAGGGCCTGTGCGGGGTGTGGCAGTGTCGTGCTGGAGGGCCCACTGGTAGCGATGTGGGCTTCCTCGCCTCGCCTCGCCTCGCCTCGCCGCGCCTCACACCAGGTGTCTGCGTAGTTTGCAGTGCATTCGCACCATTCCTATCCCTGTCCCTGTCCCCGTCCCGACTTGTCCCGACTTTGCTCGACTGCCGCTCGCTGCCGCTCGGGTCGTGGTCCATATGACAGCGCAAGCACGAAAAACGTCTGCGGGACGAGACGAGACGAGACGAGACGAGACGACTAAGGAATAAATTCGTGGTTACAAATCAAATTTGGAACTCTACATTCCTACACAACAATAGGCGGTGACGTATTTCAGAAATCACCTGCCAATTCGTACTGTTTTGTCGTTTTCAAAGTCTTCTTGGCAAACTTGGTTAGCACATTCTCCCTCAAACTGAGTTAATTACTGCATTTTCGTACCATTACAGTAGTTTAAAAGGCTTAAGGAAGCATCTTTGTCACAACAGAAACGTAGTTTGAAAATTGGGCTGGCAACATAACAAAAAAAAAAAAACGGGAAGGGAGCCAACAGCACCCGGGTTGACCCAGGCGGTCACCCATCCAAGTACTAGCCGGGCATGATGATGCTTAACTTCGGTGGTCGGACGAGAACCGGTGTATTCATCATGGTATCGCCGTTGGCGCTCATCTAATGTAGGAGCACGGCAGAATTCGCGTTCGGCTTTTCTCCCAACACACAAAATGTTAGTTTTCGGCCGCATTTGACGAAAGCGCTTCCTTCCGCAACCGCCAGTTCCTCGAGGACGGCGCGGGGAGGCGCGCCCGGCGTCCCAGCAGAGTGACGGCCGAATTGGCGGGCGCACCGCCGCGTGTGTGAGACGCACTGCTGCTCGTTGCACCCCCTGTCATTCGCTGGGCGCGTTCAGCCTTCGACACTAGCGGAGGACGCATATTGTCCCTGGTGTTCAGCGGAGGGCCTGTGCGGGGTGTGGCAGTGTCGTGCTGGAGGGCCCACTGGTAGCGATGTGGGCTTCCTCGCCTCGCCTCGCCTCGCCTCGCCGCGCCTCACACCAGGTGTCTGCGTAGTTTGCAGTGCATTCGCACCATTCCTATCCCTGTCCCTGTCCCCGTCCCGACTTGTCCCGACTTTGCTCGACTGCCGCTCGCTGCCGCTCGGGTCGTGGTCCATATGACAGCGCAAGCACGAAAAACGTCTGCGGGACGAGACGAGACGAGACGAGACGAGACGACTAAGGAATAAATTCGTGGTTACAAATCAAATTTGGAACTCTACATTCCTACACAACAATAGGCGGTGACGTATTTCAGAAATCACCTGCCAATTCGTACTGTTTTGTCGTTTTCAAAGTCTTCTTGGCAAACTTGGTTAGCACATTCTCCCTCAAACTGAGTTAATTACTGCATTATCGTACCATTACAGTAGTTTAAACGGTTTAAGGAAGCATCTTTGTCACAACAGAAAGGTAGTTTGAAAATTGGGCTGGCGACATAACAAAAAAAAAAAAAAACAGGAAGGGAGCCAACAGCACCCGGGTTTCCCAGGCGGTCACCCATCCAAGTACTAGCAGGGCCCGATGATGCTTAACTTCGGTGATCGGACGAGAACCGGTGTATTCATCATGGTATGGCCGTTGGCGCTCATCTAATGTAGGAGCACGGCAGAATTCGCGTTCGGCTTTTCTCCCAACACACAAAATGTTAGTTTTCGGCCGCATTTGACGAAAGCGCTTCCTTCCGCAACCGCCAGTTCCTCGAGGACGGCGCGGGGAGGCGCGCCCGGCGTCCCAGCAGAGTGACGGCCGAATTGGCGGGCGCACCGCCGCGTGTGTGAGACGCACTGCTGCTCGTTGCACCCCCTGTCATTCGCTGGGCGCGTTCAGCCTTCGACACTAGCGGAGGACGCATCTTGTCCCTGGTGTTCAGCGGAGGGCCTGTGCGGGGTGTGGCAGTGTCGTGCTGGAGGGCCCACTGGTAGCGATGTGGGCTTCCTCGCCTCGCCTCGCCTCGCCTCGCCGCGCCTCACACCAGGTGTCTGCGTAGTTTGCAGTGCATTCGCACCATTCCTATCCCTGTCCCTGTCCCCGTCCCGACTTGTCCCGACTTTGCTCGAATGCCGCTCGCTGCCGCTCGGGTCGTGGTCCATATGACAGCGCAAGCACGAAAAACGTCTGCGGGACGAGACGAGACGAGACGAGACGAGACGACTAAGGAATAAATTCGTGGTTACAAATCAAATTTGGAACTCTACATTCCTACACAACAATAGGCGGTGACGTATTTCAGAAATCACCTGCCAATTCGTACTGTTTTGTCGTTTTCAAAGTCTTCTTGGCAAACTTGGTTAGCACATTCTCCCTCAAACTGAGTTAATTACTGCATTATCGTACCATTACAGTAGTTTAAACGGTTTAAGGAAGCATCTTTGTCACAACAGAAAGGTAGTTTGAAAATTGGGCTGGCGACATAACAAAAAAAAAAAACAGGAAGGGAGCCAACAGCACCCGGGTTTCCCAGGCGGTCACCCATCCAAGTACTAGCAGGGCCCGATGATGCTTAACTTCGGTGATCGGACGAGAACCGGTGTATTCATCATGGTATGGCCGTTGGCGCTCATCTAATGTAGGAGCACGGCAGAATTCGCGTTCGGCTTTTCTCCCAACACACAAAATGTTAGTTTTCGGCCGCATTTGACGAAAGCGCTTCCTTCCGCAACCGCCAGTTCCTCGAGGACGGCGCGGGGAGGCGCGCCCGGCGTCCCAGCAGAGTGACGGCCGAATTGGCGGGCGCACCGCCGCGTGTGTGAGACGCACTGCTGCTCGTTGCACCCCCTGTCATTCGCTGGGCGCGTTCAGCCTTCGACACTAGCGGAGGACGCATCTTGTCCCTGGTGTTCAGCGGAGGGCCTGTGCGGGGTGTGGCAGTGTCGTGCTGGAGGGCCCACTGGTAGCGATGTGGGCTTCCTCGCCTCGCCTCGCCTCGCCTCGCCGCGCCTCACACCAGGTGTCTGCGTAGTTTGCAGTGCATTCGCACCATTCCTATCCCTGTCCCTGTCCCCGTCCCGACTTGTCCCGACTTTGCTCGACTGCCGCTCGCTGCCGCTCGGGTCGTGGTCCATATGACAGCGCAAGCACGAAAAACGTCTGCGGGACGAGACGAGACGAGACGAGACGAGACGACTAAGGAATAAATTCGTGGTTACAAATCAAATTTGGAACTCTACATTCCTACACAACAATAGGCGGTGACGTATTTCAGAAATCACCTGCCGATTCGTACTGTTTTGTCGTTTTCAAAGTCTTCTTGGCAAACTTGGTTAGCACATTCTCCCTCAAACTGAGTTAATTACTGCATTTTCGTACCATTACAGTAGTTTAAAAGGCTTAAGGAAGCATCTTTGTCACAACAGAAACGTAGTTTGAAAATTGGGCTGGCAACATAACAAAAAAAAAAAAAAAACGGGAAGGGAGCCAACAGCACCCGGGTTGACCCAGGCGGTCACCCATCCAAGTACTAGCCGGGCATGATGATGCTTAACTTCGGTGGTCGGACGAGAACCGGTGTATTCATCATGGTATCGCCGTTGGCGCTCATCTAATGTAGGAGCACGGCAGAATTCGCGTTCGGCTTTTCTCCCAACACACAAAATGTTAGTTTTCGGCCGCATTTGACGAAAGCGCTTCCTTCCGCAACCGCCAGTTCCTCGAGGACGGCGCGGGGAGGCGCGCCCGGCGACCCAGCAGAGTGACGGCCGAATTGGCGGGCGCACCGCCGCGTGTGTGAGACGCACTGCTGCTCGTTGCACCCCCTGTCATTCGCTGGGCGCGTTCAGCCTTCGACACTAGCGGAGGACGCATCTTGTCCCTGGTGTTCAGCGGAGGGCCTGTGCGGGGTGTGGCAGTGTCGTGCTGGAGGGCCCACTGGTAGCGATGTGGGCTTCCTCGCCTCGCCTCGCCTCGCCTCGCCGCGCCTCACACCAGGTGTCTGCGTAGTTTGCAGTGCATTCGCACCATTCCTATCCCTGTCCCTGTCCCCGTCCCGACTTGTCCCGACTTTGCTCGACTGCCGCTCGCTGCCGCTCGGGTCGTGGTCCATATGACAGCGCAAGCACGAAAAACGTCTGCGGGACGAGACGAGACGAGACGAGACGAGACGACTAAGGAATAAATTCGTGGTTACAAATCAAATTTGGAACTCTACATTCCTACACAACAATAGGCGGTGACGTATTTCAGAAATCACCTGCCAATTCGTACTGTTTTGTCGTTTTCAAAGTCTTCTTGGCAAACTTGGTTAGCACATTCTCCCTCAAACTGAGTTAATTACTGCATTATCGTACCATTACAGTAGTTTAAACGGTTTAAGGAAGCATCTTTGTCACAACAGAAAGGTAGTTTGAAAATTGGGCTGGCGACATAACAAAAAAAAAAAACAGGAAGGGAGCCAACAGCACCCGGGTTTCCCAGGCGGTCACCCATCCAAGTACTAGCAGGGCCCGATGATGCTTAACTTCGGTGATCGGACGAGAACCGGTGTATTCATCATGGTATGGCCGTTGGCGCTCATCTAATGTAGGAGCACGGCAGAATTCGCGTTCGGCTTTTCTCCCAACACACAAAATGTTAGTTTTCGGCCGCATTTGACGAAAGCGCTTCCTTCCGCAACCGCCAGTTCCTCGAGGACGGCGCGGGGAGGCGCGCCCGGCGTCCCAGCAGAGTGACGGCCGAATTGGCGGGCGCACCGCCGCGTGTGTGAGACGCACTGCTGCTCGTTGCACCCCCTGTCATTCGCTGGGCGCGTTCAGCCTTCGACACTAGCGGAGGACGCATCTTGTCCCTGGTGTTCAGCGGAGGGCCTGTGCGGGGTGTGGCAGTGTCGTGCTGGAGGGCCCACTGGTAGCGATGTGGGCTTCCTCGCCTCGCCTCGCCTCGCCTCGCCGCGCCTCACACCAGGTGTCTGCGTAGTTTGCAGTGCATTCGCACCATTCCTATCCCTGTCCCTGTCCCCGTCCCGACTTGTCCCGACTTTGCTCGACTGCCGCTCGCTGCCGCTCGGGTCGTGGTCCATATGACAGCGCAAGCACGAAAAACGTCTGCGGGACGAGACGAGACGAGACGAGACGAGACGACTAAGGAATAAATTCGTGGTTACAAATCAAATTTGGAACTCTACATTCCTACACAACAATAGGCGGTGACGTATTTCAGAAATCACCTGCCGATTCGTACTGTTTTGTCGTTTTCAAAGTCTTCTTGGCAAACTTGGTTAGCACATTCTCCCTCAAACTGAGTTAATTACTGCATTTTCGTACCATTACAGTAGTTTAAAAGGCTTAAGGAAGCATCTTTGTCACAACAGAAACGTAGTTTGAAAATTGGGCTGGCAACATAACAAAAAAAAAAAAAAACGGGAAGGGAGCCAACAGCACCCGGGTTGACCCAGGCGGTCACCCATCCAAGTACTAGCCGGGCATGATGATGCTTAACTTCGGTGGTCGGACGAGAACCGGTGTATTCATCATGGTATCGCCGTTGGCGCTCATCTAATGTAGGAGCACGGCAGAATTCGCGTTCGGCTTTTCTCCCAACACACAAAATGTTAGTTTTCGGCCGCATTTGACGAAAGCGCTTCCTTCCGCAACCGCCAGTTCCTCGAGGACGGCGCGGGGAGGCGCGCCCGGCGTCCCAGCAGAGTGACGGCCGAATTGGCGGGCGCACCGCCGCGTGTGTGAGACGCACTGCTGCTCGTTGCACCCCCTGTCATTCGCTGGGCGCGTTCAGCCTTCGACACTAGCGGAGGACGCATCTTGTCCCTGGTGTTCAGCGGAGGGCCTGTGCGGGGTGTGGCAGTGTCGTGCTGGAGGGCCCACTGGTAGCGATGTGGGCTTCCTCGCCTCGCCTCGCCTCGCCTCGCCGCGCCTCACACCAGGTGTCTGCGTAGTTTGCAGTGCATTCGCACCATTCCTATCCCTGTCCCTGTCCCCGTCCCGACTTGTCCCGACTTTGCTCGACTGCCGCTCGCTGCCGCTCGGGTCGTGGTCCATATGACAGCGCAAGCACGAAAAACGTCTGCGGGACGAGACGAGACGAGACGAGACGAGACGACTAAGGAATAAATTCGTGGTTACAAATCAAATTTGGAACTCTACATTCCTACACAACAATAGGCGGTGACGTATTTCAGAAATCACCTGCCAATTCGTACTGTTTTGTCGTTTTCAAAGTCTTCTTGGCAAACTTGGTTAGCACATTCTCCCTCAAACTGAGTTAATTACTGCATTTTCGTACCATTACAGTAGTTTAAAAGGCTTAAGGAAGCATCTTTGTCACAACAGAAACGTAGTTTGAAAATTGGGCTGGCAACATAACAAAAAAAAAAAAACGGGAAGGGAGCCAACAGCACCCGGGTTGACCCAGGCGGTCACCCATCCAAGTACTAGCCGGGCATGATGATGCTTAACTTCGGTGGTCGGACGAGAACCGGTGTATTCATCATGGTATCGCCGTTGGCGCTCATCTAATGTAGGAGCACGGCAGAATTCGCGTTCGGCTTTTCTCCCAACACACAAAATGTTAGTTTTCGGCCGCATTTGACGAAAGCGCTTCCTTCCGCAACCGCCAGTTCCTCGAGGACGGCGCGGGGAGGCGCGCCCGGCGTCCCAGCAGAGTGACGGCCGAATTGGCGGGCGCACCGCCGCGTGTGTGAGACGCACTGCTGCTCGTTGCACCCCCTGTCATTCGCTGGGCGCGTTCAGCCTTCGACACTAGCGGAGGACGCATCTTGTCCCTGGTGTTCAGCGGAGGGCCTGTGCGGGGTGTGGCAGTGTCGTGCTGGAGGGCCCACTGGTAGCGATGTGGGCTTCCTCGCCTCGCCTCGCCTCGCCTCGCCGCGCCTCACACCAGGTGTCTGCGTAGTTTGCAGTGCATTCGCACCATTCCTATCCCTGTCCCTGTCCCCGTCCCGACTTGTCCCGACTTTGCTCGACTGCCGCTCGCTGCCGCTCGGGTCGTGGTCCATATGACAGCGCAAGCACGAAAAACGTCTGCGGGACGAGACGAGACGAGACGAGACGAGACGACTAAGGAATAAATTCGTGGTTACAAATCAAATTTGGAACTCTACATTCCTACACAACAATAGGCGGTGACGTATTTCAGAAATCACCTGCCGATTCGTACTGTTTTGTCGTTTTCAAAGTCTTCTTGGCAAACTTGGTTAGCACATTCTCCCTCAAACTGAGTTAATTACTGCATTTTCGTACCATTACAGTAGTTTAAAAGGCTTAAGGAAGCATCTTTGTCACAACAGAAACGTAGTTTGAAAATTGGGCTGGCAACATAACAAAAAAAAAAAAAAAACGGGAAGGGAGCCAACAGCACCCGGGTTGACCCAGGCGGTCACCCATCCAAGTACTAGCCGGGCATGATGATGCTTAACTTCGGTGGTCGGACGAGAACCGGTGTATTCATCATGGTATCGCCGTTGGCGCTCATCTAATGTAGGAGCACGGCAGAATTCGCGTTCGGCTTTTCTCCCAACACACAAAATGTTAGTTTTCGGCCGCATTTGACGAAAGCGCTTCCTTCCGCAACCGCCAGTTCCTCGAGGACGGCGCGGGGAGGCGCGCCCGGCGTCCCAGCAGAGTGACGGCCGAATTGGCGGGCGCACCGCCGCGTGTGTGAGACGCACTGCTGCTCGTTGCACCCCCTGTCATTCGCTGGGCGCGTTCAGCCTTCGACACTAGCGGAGGACGCATCTTGTCCCTGGTGTTCAGCGGAGGGCCTGTGCGGGGTGTGGCAGTGTCGTGCTGGAGGGCCCACTGGTAGCGATGTGGGCTTCCTCGCCTCGCCTCGCCTCGCCTCGCCGCGCCTCACACCAGGTGTCTGCGTAGTTTGCAGTGCATTCGCACCATTCCTATCCCTGTCCCTGTCCCCGTCCCGACTTGTCCCGACTTTGCTCGACTGCCGCTCGCTGCCGCTCGGGTCGTGGTCCATATGACAGCGCAAGCACGAAAAACGTCTGCGGGACGAGACGAGACGAGACGAGACGAGACGACTAAGGAATAAATTCGTGGTTACAAATCAAATTTGGAACTCTACATTCCTACACAACAATAGGCGGTGACGTATTTCAGAAATCACCTGCCGATTCGTACTGTTTTGTCGTTTTCAAAGTCTTCTTGGCAAACTTGGTTAGCACATTCTCCCTCAAACTGAGTTAATTACTGCATTTTCGTACCATTACAGTAGTTTAAAAGGCTTAAGGAAGCATCTTTGTCACAACAGAAACGTAGTTTGAAAATTGGGCTGGCAACATAACAAAAAAAAAAAAAAAACGGGAAGGGAGCCAACAGCACCCGGGTTGACCCAGGCGGTCACCCATCCAAGTACTAGCCGGGCATGATGATGCTTAACTTCGGTGGTCGGACGAGAACCGGTGTATTCATCATGGTATCGCCGTTGGCGCTCATCTAATGTAGGAGCACGGCAGAATTCGCGTTCGGCTTTTCTCCCAACACACAAAATGTTAGTTTTCGGCCGCATTTGACGAAAGCGCTTCCTTCCGCAACCGCCAGTTCCTCGAGGACGGCGCGGGGAGGCGCGCCCGGCGTCCCAGCAGAGTGACGGCCGAATTGGCGGGCGCACCGCCGCGTGTGTGAGACGCACTGCTGCTCGTTGCACCCCCTGTCATTCGCTGGGCGCGTTCAGCCTTCGACACTAGCGGAGGACGCATCTTGTCCCTGGTGTTCAGCGGAGGGCCTGTGCGGGGTGTGGCAGTGTCGTGCTGGAGGGCCCACTGGTAGCGATGTGGGCTT
Organism: Schistocerca cancellata; assembly: GCF_023864275.1. Taxonomy (NCBI): domain Eukaryota; kingdom Metazoa; phylum Arthropoda; class Insecta; order Orthoptera; family Acrididae; genus Schistocerca; species Schistocerca cancellata. The sequence goes on from NW_026046629.1 coordinate 31,674, forward strand.
CCTCGCCTCGCCTCGCCTCGCCTCGCCGCGCCTCACACCAGGTGTCTGCGTAGTTTGCAGTGCATTCGCACCATTCCTATCCCTGTCCCTGTCCCCGTCCCGACTTGTCCCGACTTTGCTCGACTGCCGCTCGCTGCCGCTCGGGTCGTGGTCCATATGACAGCGCAAGCACGAAAAACGTCTGCGGGACGAGACGAGACGAGACGAGACGAGACGACTAAGGAATAAATTCGTGGTTACAAATCAAATTTGGAACTCTACATTCCTACACAACAATAGGCGGTGACGTATTTCAGAAATCACCTGCCAATTCGTACTGTTTTGTCGTTTTCAAAGTCTTCTTGGCAAACTTGGTTAGCACATTCTCCCTCAAACTGAGTTAATTACTGCATTTTCGTACCATTACAGTAGTTTAAAAGGCTTAAGGAAGCATCTTTGTCACAACAGAAACGTAGTTTGAAAATTGGGCTGGCAACATAACAAAAAAAAAAAAACGGGAAGGGAGCCAACAGCACCCGGGTTGACCCAGGCGGTCACCCATCCAAGTACTAGCCGGGCATGATGATGCTTAACTTCGGTGGTCGGACGAGAACCGGTGTATTCATCATGGTATCGCCGTTGGCGCTCATCTAATGTAGGAGCACGGCAGAATTCGCGTTCGGCTTTTCTCCCAACACACAAAATGTTAGTTTTCGGCCGCATTTGACGAAAGCGCTTCCTTCCGCAACCGCCAGTTCCTCGAGGACGGCGCGGGGAGGCGCGCCCGGCGTCCCAGCAGAGTGACGGCCGAATTGGCGGGCGCACCGCCGCGTGTGTGAGACGCACTGCTGCTCGTTGCACCCCCTGTCATTCGCTGGGCGCGTTCAGCCTTCGACACTAGCGGAGGGACGCATCTTGTCCCTGGTGTTCAGCGGAGGGCCTGTGCGGGGTGTGGCAGTGTCGTGCTGGAGGGCCCACTGGTAGCGATGTGGGCTTCCTCGCCTCGCCTCGCCTCGCCCTCGCCGCGCCTCACACCAGGTGTCTGCGTAGTTTGCAGTGCATTCGCACCATTCCTATCCCTGTCCCTGTCCCCGTCCCGACTTGTCCCCGACTTTTGCTCGACTGCCGCTCGCTGCCAGCTCGGGTCGTGGTCCATATGACAGCGCAAGCACGAAAAAACGTCTGCGGGACGAGACGAGACGAGACGAGACCGAGACGACTAAGGAATAAATTCGTGGTTACAAATCAAATTGGAACTCTACATTCCTACACAACAATAGGCGGTGACGTATTTCAGAAATCACCTGCCGATTCGTACTGTTTTGTCGTTTTCAAAGTCTTCTTGGCAAACTTGGTTAGCACATTCTCCCTCAAACTGAGTTAATTACTGCATTTTCGTACCATTACAGTAGTTTAAAAGGCTTAAGGAAGCATCTTTGTCACAACAGAAACGTAGTTTGAAAATTGGGCTGGCAACATAACAAAAAAAAAAAAAAAAACGGGAAGGGAGCCAACAGCACCCGGGTTGACCCAGGCGGTCACCCATCCAAGTACTAGCCGGGCATGATGATGCTTAACTTCGGTGTCGGACGAGAACCGGTGTATTCATCATGGTATCGCCGTTGGCGCTCATCTAATGTAGGAGCACGGCAGAATTCGCGTTCGGCTTTTCTCCCAACACACAAAATGTTAGTTTTCGGCCGCATTTGACGAAAGCGCTTCCTTCGCAACCGCCAGTTCCTCGAGGACGGCGCGGGGAGGCGCGCCCGGCGTCCAGCAGAGTGACGGGCCGAATTGGCGGGCGCACCGCCGCGTGTGTGAGACGCACTGCTGCTCGTTGCACCCCCCTGTCATTCGCTGGGGCGCGTTCAGCCTTCGACACTAGCGGAGGACGCATCTTGTCCCTGGTGTTCAGCGGAGGGCCTGTGCGGGGTGTGGCAGTGTCGTGCTGGAGGGCCCACTGGTAGCGATGTGGGCTTCCTCCTCGCCTCGCCTCGCCTCGCCTCGCCGCGCCTCACACCAGGTGTCTGCGTAGTTTGCAGTGCATTCGCACCATTCCTATCCCTGTCCCTGTCCCCGTCCCGACTTGTCCCGACTTTGCTCGACTGCCGCTCGCTGCCGCTCGGGTCGTGGTCCATATGACAGCGCAAGCACGAAAAAAACGTCTGCGGGACGAGACGAGACGAGACGAGACGAGACGACTAAGGAATAAATTCGTGGTTACAAATCAAATTTGGAACTCTACATTCCTACACAACAATAGGCGGTGACGTATTTCAGAAATCACCTCGCCCAATTCGTACTGTTTTGTCGTTTTCAAAGTCTTCTTGGCAAACTTGGTTAGCACATTCTCCCTCAAACTGAGTTAATTACTGCATTTTTCGTACCATTACAGTAGTTTAAAAGGCTTAAGGAAGCATCTTTGTCACAACAGAAACGTAGTTTTGAAAATTGGGCTGGCAAACATAACAAAAAAAAAAAAACGGGAAGGGAGCCAACAGCACCCGGGTTGACCCAGGCGGTCACCCATCCAAGTACTAGCCGGGCATGATGATGCTTAACTTCGGTGGTCGGACGAGAACCGGTGTATTCATCATGGTATCGCGTTGGCGCTCATCTAATGTAGGAGCACGGCAGAATTCGCGTTCGGCTTTTCTCCCCAACACACAAAATGTTAGTTTTCGGCCGCATTTGACGAAAGCGCTTCCTTCCGCAACCGCCAGTTCCCTCGAGACGGCGCGGGGAGGCGCGCCCGGCGTCCCAGCAGAGTGACGGCCGAATTGGCGGGGCGCACCGCCGCGTGTGTGAGACGCACTGCTGCTCGTTGCACCCCCTGTCATTCGCTGGGCGCGTTCAGCCTTCGACACTAGCGGAGGACGCATCTTGTCCCTGGTGTTCAGCGGAGGGCCTGTGCGGGTGTGGCAGTGTCGTGCTGGAGGGCCCACTGGTAGCGATGTGGGCTCTCCTCGCCTCGCCTCGCCTCGCCTCGCGGGCGCCTCACACCAGGTGTCTGCGTAGTTTGCAGTGCATTCGCACCATTCCTATCCCTGTCCCTGTCCCCGTCCCGACTTGTCCGACTTTGCTCGACTGCCGCTCGCTGCCGCTCGGGTCGTGGTCATATGACAGCGCAAGCACGAAAACGTCTGCGGGACGAGACGAGACGAGACGAGACGAGACGACTAAGGAATAAATTCGTGGTTACAAATCAAATTTGGAACTCTACATTCCTACAACAACAATAGGCGGTGACGTATTTCAGAAATCACCTGCCAATTCGTACTGTTTTGTCGTTTTCAAAGTCTTCTTGGCAAACTTGGTTAGCACATTTCTCCCTCAAACTGAGTTAATTACTGCATTATCGTACCATTACAGTAGTTTAAACGGTTTAAGGAAGCATCTTTGTCACAACAGAAAGGTAGTTTGAAAAATTGGGCTGGCGACATAACAAAAAAAAAAAAAAACAGGAAGGGAAGCCAACAGCACCCGGGTTTCCCAGGCGGTCACCCATCCAAGTACTAGCAGGGCCCGATGATGCTTAACTTCGGTGATCGGACGAGAACCGGTGTATTCATCATGGTATGGCCGTTGGCGCTCATCTAATGTAGGAGCACGGCAGAATTCGCGTTCGGCTTTTCTCCCAACACACAAAATGTTAGTTTTCGGCCGCATTTGACGAAAGCGCTTCCTTCCGCAACCGACAGTTCCGTCGAGGACGGCGCGGGGAGGCGCGCCCCGGCGTCCCAGCAGAGTGACGGCCGAATTGGCGGGCGCACCGCCGCGTGTGTGAGACGCACTGCTGCTCGTTTGCACCCCCTGTCATTCGCTGGGCGCGTTCAGCCTTCGACACTAGCGGAGGACGCATCTTGTCCCTGGTGTTCAGCGGAGGGCCTGTGCGGGGGTGTGGCAGTGTCGTGCTGGAGGGCCCACTGGTAGCGATGTGGGCTTCCTCGCCTCGCCTCGCCTCGCCTCGCGCGCCCTCACACCAGGTGTCTGCGTAGTTTGCAGTGCATTCGCACCATTCCTATCCCTGTCCCTGTCCCCGTCCCGACTTGTCCCGACTTTGCTCGACTGCCGCTCGCTGCCGCTCGGGTCGTGGTCCATATGACAGCGCAAGCACGAAAAACGTCTGCGGGACGAGACGAGACGAGACGAGACGAGACGACTAAGGAATTAATTCGTGGTTACAAATCAAATTTGGAACTCTACATTCCCTACACAACAATAGGCGGTGACGTATTTCAGAAATCACCTGCCGATTCGTACTGTTTTGTCGTTTTCAAAGTCTTCTTGGCAAACTTGGTTAGCACATTCTCCCTCAAACTGAGTTAATTACTGCATTTTCGTACCATTACAGTAGTTTAAAAGGCTTAAGGAAAGCATCTTTGTCACAACAGAAACGTAGTTTGAAAATTGGGCTGGCAACATAACAAAAAAAAAAAAAAAAACGGGAAGGGAGCCAACAGCACCGGGTTGACCCAGGCGGTCACCCATCCAAGTACTAGCCGGGCCATGATGATGCTTAACTTCGGTGGTCGGACGAGAACCGGTGTATTCATCATGTATCGCCGTTGGCGCTCATCTAATGTAGGAGCACGGCAGAATTCGCGTTCGGCTTTTCTCCCAACACACAAAATGTTAGTTTTCGGCCGCATTTGACGAAAGCGCTTCCTTCCGCAACCGCCAGTTCCTCGAGGACGGCGCGGGAGGCGCGCCCGGCGACCCAGCAGAGTGACGGCCGAATTGGCGGGCGCACCGCCGCGTGTGTGAGACGCACTGCTGCTCGTTGCACCCCCTGTCATTCGCTGGGCGCGTTCAGCCTTCGACACTAGCGGAGGACGCATCTTGTCCCCTGGTGTTCAGCGGAGGGCCTGTGCGGGGTGTGGCAGTGTCGTGCTGGAGGGCCCACTGGTAGCGATGTGGGCTTTCCTCGCCTCGCCTCGCCTCGCCTCGCCGCGCCTCACACCAGGTGTCTGCGTAGTTTGCTGTGCATTCGCACCATTCCTATCCCTGTCCCTGTCCCCGTCCCGACTTGTCCCGACTTTGCTCGACTGCCGCTCGCTGCCGCTCGGGTCGTGGTCCATATGACAGCGCAAGCACGAAAAACGTCTGCGGGACGAGACGAGACGAGACGAGACGAGACGACTAAGGAATAAATTCGTGGTTACAAATCAAATTGGGAACTCTACATTCCTACACAAACAATAGGCGGTGACGTATTTCAGAAATCACCTGCCAATTCGTACTGTTTTGTCGTTTTCAAAGTCTTCTTGGCAAACTTGGTTAGCACATTCTCCCTCAAACTGAGTTAATTACTGCATTATCGTACCATTACAGTAGTTTAAACGGTTTAAGGAAGCATCTTTGTCACAACAGAAAGGTAGTTTGAAAATTGGGCTGGCGACATAACAAAAAAAAAAAAACAGGAAGGGAGCCAACAGCACCCGGGTTTCCCAGGCGGTCACCCATCCAAGTACTAGCAGGGCCCCGATGATGCTTAACTTCGGTGATCGGACGAGAACCGGTGTATTCATCATGGTATGGCCGTTGGCGCTCATCTAATGTAGGAGCACGGCAGAATTCGCGTTCGGCTTTTCTCCCAACACACAAAATGTTAGTTTTCGGCCGCATTTGACGAAAGCGCTTCCTTCCGCAACCGCCAGTTCCCTCGAGGACGGCGCGGGAGGCGCGCCCGGCGTCCCAGCAGAGTGACGGCCGAATTGGCGGGCGCACCGCCGCGTGTGTGAGACGCACTGCTGCTCGTTGCACCCCCTGTCATTCGCTGGGCGCGTTCAGCCTTCGACACTAGCGGAGGACGCATCTTGTCCCTGGTGTTCAGCGGAGGGCCTGTGCGGGGTGTGGCAGTGTCGTGCTGGAGGGCCCACTGGTAGCGATGTGGGCTTCCTCGCCTCGCCTCGCCTCGCCTCGCCGCGCCTCACACCAGGTGTCTGCGTAGTTTGCAGTGCATTTCGCACCATTCCTATCCCTGTCCCTGTCCCCGTCCGACTTGTCCCGACTTTGCTCGACTGCCGCTCGCTGCCGCTCGGGTCGTGGTCCATATGACAGCGCAAGCACGAAAAAAACGTCTGCGGGACGAGACGAGACGAGACGAGACGAGACGACTAAGGAAATAAATTCGTGGTTACAAATCAAATTTGGAACTCTACATTCCTACACAACAATAGGCGGTGACGTATTTCAGAAATCACCTGCCGATTCGTACTGTTTTGTCGTTTTCAAAGTCTTCTTGGCAAACTTGGTTAGCACATTCTCCCTCAAACTGAGTTAATTACTGCATTTTCGTACCATTACAGTAGTTTAAAAGGCTTAAGGAAGCATCTTTGTCACAACAGAAACGTAGTTTGAAATTGGGCTGGCAACATAACAAAAAAAAAAAAAAACGGGAAGGGAGCCAACAGCACCCGGGTTGACCCAGGCGGTCACCCATCCAAGTACTAGGCCGGGCATGATGATGCTTAACTTCGGTGGTCGGACGAGAACCGGTGTATTCATCATGGTAATCGCCGTTGGCGCTCATCTAATGTAGGAGCACGGCAGAATTCGCGTTCGGCTTTTCTCCCAACACACAAAATGTTAGTTTTCGGCCGCATTTGACGAAAGCGCTTCCTTCCGCAACCGCCAGTTCCTCGAGGACGGCGCGGGGAGGCGCGCCCGGCGTCCCAAGCAGAGTGACGGCCGAATTGGCGGCGCACCGCCGCGTGTGTGAGACGCACTGCTGCTCGTTGCACCCCCTGTCCATTCGCTGGGGCGCGTTCAGCCCTTCGACACTAGCGGAGGACGGCATCTTGTCCCTGGTGTTCAGCGGAGGGCCTGTGCGGGGTGTGGCAGTGTCGTGCTGGAGGGCCCACTGGTAGCGATGTGGGGCTTCCTCGCCTCGCCTCGCCTCGCCTCGCCGCGCCTCACACCAGGTGTCTGCGTAGTTTGCAGTGCATTCGCACATTCCTATCCCTGTCCCTGTCCCCGTCCCGACTTGTCCCGACTTTGCTCGACTGCCGCTCGCTGCCGCTCGGGTCGTGGTCCATATGACAGCGCAAGCACGAAAAACCGTCTGCGGGACGAGACGAGACGAGACGAGACGAGACACGGACTAAGGAATAAATTCGTGGTTACAAATCAAATTTGGAACTCTACATTCCTACACAACAATAGGCGGTGACGTATTTCAGAAATCACCTGCCAATTCGTACTGTTTTGTCGTTTTCAAGTCTTCTTGGCAAACTTGGTTAGCACATTCTCCCTCAAACTGAGTTAATTACTGCATTTTCGTACCATTACAGTAGTTTAAAAGGCTTAAGGAAGCATCTTTGTCACAACAGAAACGTAGTTTTGAAAATTGGGCTGGCAACATAACAAAAAAAAAAAAAACGGGAAGGGAGCCAACAGCACCCGGGTTGACCCAGGCGGTCACCCATCCAAGTACTAGCCGGGCATGATGATGCTTAACTTCGGTGGTCGGGACGAGAACCGGTGTATTCATCATGGTATCGCCGTTGGCGCTCATCTAATGTAGAGCACGGCAGAATTCGCGTTCGGCTTTTCTCCCAACACACAAAATGTTAGTTTTCGGCCGCATTTGACGAAAGCGCTTCCTTCCGCAACCGCCAGTTCCTCGAGGAACGGCGCGGGGAGGCGCGCCCGGCGTCCCAGCAGAGTGACGGCCGAATTGGCGGGCGCACCGCCGCGTGTGTGAGACGCACTGCTGCTCGTTGCACCCCCTGTCATTCGCTGGGCGCGTTTCAGCCTTCGACACTAGCGGAGGACGCATCTTGTCCCTGGTGTTCAGCGGAGGGCCTGTGCGGGGTGTGGCAGTGTCGTGCTGGAGGGCCCACTGGTAGCGATGTGGCTTCCTCGCCTCGCCTCGCCTCGCCTCGCCGCGCCTCACACCAGGTTGTCTGCGTAGTTTGCAGTGCATTCGCACCATTCCTATCCCTGTCCCTGTCCCCGTCCCGACTTGTCCCGACTTTGCTCGACTGCCGCTCGCTGCCGCTCGGGTCGTGGTCCATATGACAGCGCAAGCACGAAAAACGTCTGCGGGACGAGACGAGACGAGACGAGACGAGACGACTAAGGAATAAATTCGTGGTTACAAATCAAATTTGGAACTCTACATTCCTACACAAACAATAGGCGGTGACGTATTCAGAAATCACCTGCCGATTCGTACTGTTTTGTCGTTTTCAAAGTCTTCTTGGCAAACTTGGTTAGCACATTCTCCCTCAAACTGAGTTAATTACTGCATTTTCGTACCATTACAGTAGTTTAAAAGGCTTAAGGAAGCATCTTTGTCACAACAGAAAACGTAGTTTTGAAAATTGGGCTGGCAACATAACAAAAAAAAAAAAAAAAACGGAAGGGAGCCAACAGCACCCGGGTTGACCCAGGCGGTCACCCATCCAAGTACTAGCCGGGCATGATGATGCTTAACTTCGGTGGTCGGACGAGAACCGGTGTATTCATCATGGTATCGCCCGTTGGCGCTCATCTAATGTAGGAGCACGGCAGAATTCGCGTTCGGCTTTTCTCCCAACACACAAAATGTTAGTTTTCGGCCGCATTTGACGAAAAGCGCTTCCCTTCCGCAACCGCCAGTTCCTCGAGGACGGCGCGGGG
>NW_026046630.1:0-31937 GCF_023864275.1 Schistocerca cancellata
ACTCGCTGCAGACCAGCCTATAGATAGTGTGTCTCGACTTGTCTCGACTTTGCTCAGCTGACGCGAGAGCTGACGCTCTCCAATCGGCCTATATCAAAACGACAAGCACGAGAAACGACTGAGAGAGGTAAGGAGAGGCGAGGCGAGGCGATGGACACACAGCACGCCCCTTCATTTCACGGTGGCGTCTCCCTGACCGAATCGGGCTGTAGCTCCGAAAACAAAGGAGAAAGAAAAATAGGAAGCGAAACTGCCAACAGCACCCTGTGTTCCCATGCGCTCACCCGCCCAAGTACTGACAAGGGCCAAAGTTGTTACATATCGGCAATCGGACACTTTCTTTCATTTTCTCTTTATCGTATGAGAACCAGTGTATTCAACATATGATGGCCATTGCCGAGTGAATGCTGTAGCGCTTCCCGACAAGTCGGGTCGGATCCTCTGTCTGTCGGCTTCCACGCAGAGTGATGATCTTTTGGTCATCACACTCGCCAGCTGAAATCGGCGCTGCCTTTTCGTGGTAGTAAAAGCGTAATGGCCCGTGGGGGGATCGAACCCACGACCTTCGCGTTATTAGCACGACGCTCTAACCAACTGAGCTAACGGGCCTCGACGGACGCAGATGCTCAGCCCTACGCTCGAAACATGTGGCATGAAGCCATACGTCATTTCTATGGTCGTCGTGTGTCTGCTTCCCTTGTCTGTATCCTGCTAACGCTCACGAAACAGTAGCTATATTGCGAGCAGGACGGGAAACGGCAGTTCGGACAGCTCAAACTTGTCACGATTCGTGTGGGAAAAATTCCGTTCCGGTACCGGGAATTGAACCCGGGCCTCCTGGGTGAAAGCCAGGTATCCTAGCCACCAGACCACACCGGACGTGGGCGCTCACTCGACGCTTCGGACGGTCGCTTGGCGCATTTCGTGTCGAGTCCCGCGTCGTCGCCCTTCTCTCTTTGCGAGCATCTTTGCGCATACTGACTGGCAAGGCGCACACCTCAAACGTCTCAGAGCAATGCTTTTGGCTTCATGCTCTGCTGGGAGAAGAGGAAAAGGGAAGCTGTAAGTAGCAATAACAGGGAGTAAACATTTTCCCGCTGAAGCGTTGAAACGTCGTGGATAACAATCAAGAAATAAGTTGGTGCCCTAGCAACAGCACCACCATCAGTCACAGAAAATTAAATGCCCCGGGTGAGGATCGAACTCACGACCTTAAGATTATGAGACTTACGCGCTGCCTACTGCGCTACCGAGGCACGGGTGCACCGCTTGCCCTCGAAAATAGGTAAACCCCGTACCAATATTAGACGTAGAGACACTGTACTTCCTGGATAACGTGTTCTGTTACTACACGTGCATTGCCGGCCCATTTGATTGCGGTGTTGCTGCAGCTGTTGCAACGATAGGCAGCACTCCTTGTCGTTAAAGTTCAGTGCCTCGGAGGCACCTGGACACAGCAACTTGTGAGGCCAGGCCGGCGCTAGTCTGTAGAACATGATGCGAGCGTCCTAGTGGGGACCCGCGAGTGCTGCGTTCTCGGTTCTTCTCAAGGGAATCCAGCTATATATTCTTGTGGATCGTGCATCTCAAGCGCGAAAGCCACACGGCAGCACTATCGCGGGAAAAGCAAAATGATGCATCGGCCGGGAATCGAACCCGGGCCGCCCGCGTGGCAGGCGAGCATTCTACCACTGAACCACCGATGCTCGGGGCGGTAGTACGTTCACGCTGCTTCCCGAGCGCATGTCGCAAGGGAAAGTGGGACTGCCGTCGAGCGCCGTAGCATTCTGTCGAGAAGATGCTGCAGACGCTGAATCCTGCACTGCACTGCTTAAAAATGCCGCCAGAACGCGGTCCTCTGCGTACTCTTGCGTCGCCGGCGCCGACTCTTGCCAAAGGATGCGAAGTGTGCGTGGATACGCCGTCCGAATGCAACTGGATGTGTTCCCCTAGCCTACCTCGAAATGCGCCTGCAGGTACGATCACCTTCGGCCGCTGCCGACAGGCGGGAAGCCGACACCGCGCGGCGTCGGGGCGCTCGCTTGTGCGGTGGTGGTGTAATGGTCAGCATAGTTGCCTTCCAAGCAGTTGATCCGGGTTCGATTCCCGGCCACCGCAGCAGGCTTTTAATTTCGCGTATGAGTACTTTTGCCACGCGCCCTTACATTAATGTTTTGCCGCCTCTTACTCGCTGCAGACCAGCCTATAGATAGTGTGTCTCGACTTGTCTCGACTTTGCTCAGCTGACGCGAGAGCTGACGCTCTCCAATCGGCCTATATCAAAACGACAAGCACGAGAAACGACTGAGAGAGGTAAGGAGAGGCGAGGCGAGGCGATGGACACACAGCACGCCCCTTCATTTCACGGTGGCGTCTCCCTGACCGAATCGGGCTGTAGCTCCGAAAACAAAGGAGAAAGAAAAATAGGAAGCGAAACTGCCAACAGCACCCTGTGTTCCCATGCGCTCACCCGCCCAAGTACTGACAAGGGCCAAAGTTGTTACATATCGGCAATCGGACACTTTCTTTCATTTTCTCTTTATCGTATGAGAACCAGTGTATTCAACATATGATGGCCATTGCCGAGTGAATGCTGTAGCGCTTCCCGACAAGTCGGGTCGGATCCTCTGTCTGTCGGCTTCCACGCAGAGTGATGATCTTTTGGTCATCACACTCGCCAGCTGAAATCGGCGCTGCCTTTTCGTGGTAGTAAAAGCGTAATGGCCCGTGGGGGGATCGAACCCACGACCTTCGCGTTATTAGCACGACGCTCTAACCAACTGAGCTAACGGGCCTCGACGGACGCAGATGCTCAGCCCTACGCTCGAAACATGTGGCATGAAGCCATACGTCATTTCTATGGTCGTCGTGTGTCTGCTTCCCTTGTCTGTATCCTGCTAACGCTCACGAAACAGTAGCTATATTGCGAGCAGGACGGGAAACGGCAGTTCGGACAGCTCAAACTTGTCACGATTCGTGTGGGAAAAATTCCGTTCCGGTACCGGGAATTGAACCCGGGCCTCCTGGGTGAAAGCCAGGTATCCTAGCCACCAGACCACACCGGACGTGGGCGCTCACTCGACGCTTCGGACGGTCGCTTGGCGCATTTCGTGTCGAGTCCCGCGTCGTCGCCCTTCTCTCTTTGCGAGCATCTTTGCGCATACTGACTGGCAAGGCGCACACCTCAAACGTCTCAGAGCAATGCTTTTGGCTTCATGCTCTGCTGGGAGAAGAGGAAAAGGGAAGCTGTAAGTAGCAATAACAGGGAGTAAACATTTTCCCGCTGAAGCGTTGAAACGTCGTGGATAACAATCAAGAAATAAGTTGGTGCCCTAGCAACAGCACCACCATCAGTCACAGAAAATTAAATGCCCCGGGTGAGGATCGAACTCACGACCTTAAGATTATGAGACTTACGCGCTGCCTACTGCGCTACCGAGGCACGGGTGCACCGCTTGCCCTCGAAAATAGGTAAACCCCGTACCCAATATTAGACGTAGAGACACTGTACTTCCTGGATAACGTGTTCTGTTACTACACGTGCATTGCCGGCCCATTTGATTGCGGTGTTGCTGCAGCTGTTGCAACGATAGGCAGCACTCCTTGTCGTTAAAGTTCAGTGCCTCGGAGGCACCTGGACACAGCAACTTGTGAGGCCAGGCCGGCGCTAGTCTGTAGAACATGATGCGAGCGTCCTAGTGGGGACCCGCGAGTGCTGCGTTCTCGGTTCTTCTCAAGGGAATCCAGCTATATATTCTTGTGGATCGTGCATCTCAAGCGCGAAAGCCACACGGCAGCACTATCGCGGGAAAAGCAAAATGATGCATCGGCCGGGAATCGAACCCGGGCCGCCCGCGTGGCAGGCGAGCATTCTACCACTGAACCACCGATGCTCGGGGCGGTAGTACGTTCACGCTGCTTCCCGAGCGCATGTCGCAAGGGAAAGTGGGACTGCCGTCGAGCGCCGTAGCATTCTGTCGAGAAGATGCTGCAGACGCTGAATCCTGCACTGCACTGCTTAAAAATGCCGCCAGAACGCGGTCCTCTGCGTACTCTTGCGTCGCCGGCGCCGACTCTTGCCAAAGGATGCGAAGTGTGCGTGGATACGCCGTCCGAATGCAACTGGATGTGTTCCCCTAGCCTACCTCGAAATGCGCCTGCAGGTACGATCACCTTCGGCCGCTGCCGACAGGCGGGAAGCCGACACCGCGCGGCGTCGGGGCGCTCGCTTGTGCGGTGGTGGTGTAATGGTCAGCATAGTTGCCTTCCAAGCAGTTGATCCGGGTTCGATTCCCGGCCACCGCAGCAGGCTTTTAATTTCGCGTATGAGTACTTTTGCCACGCGCCCTTACATTAATGTTTTGCCGCCTCTTACTCGCTGCAGACCAGCCTATAGATAGTGTGTCTCGACTTGTCTCGACTTTGCTCAGCTGACGCGAGAGCTGACGCTCTCCAATCGGCCTATATCAAAACGACAAGCACGAGAAACGACTGAGAGAGGTAAGGAGAGGCGAGGCGAGGCGATGGACACACAGCACGCCCCTTCATTTCACGGTGGCGTCTCCCTGACCGAATCGGGCTGTAGCTCCGAAAACAAAGGAGAAAGAAAAATAGGAAGCGAAACTGCCAACAGCACCCTGTGTTCCCATGCGCTCACCCGCCCAAGTACTGACAAGGGCCAAAGTTGTTACATATCGGCAATCGGACACTTTCTTTCATTTTCTCTTTATCGTATGAGAACCAGTGTATTCAACATATGATGGCCATTGCCGAGTGAATGCTGTAGCGCTTCCCGACAAGTCGGGTCGGATCCTCTGTCTGTCGGCTTCCACGCAGAGTGATGATCTTTTGGTCATCACACTCGCCAGCTGAAATCGGCGCTGCCTTTTCGTGGTAGTAAAAGCGTAATGGCCCGTGGGGGGATCGAACCCACGACCTTCGCGTTATTAGCACGACGCTCTAACCAACTGAGCTAACGGGCCTCGACGGACGCAGATGCTCAGCCCTACGCTCGAAACATGTGGCATGAAGCCATACGTCATTTCTATGGTCGTCGTGTGTCTGCTTCCCTTGTCTGTATCCTGCTAACGCTCACGAAACAGTAGCTATATTGCGAGCAGGACGGGAAACGGCAGTTCGGACAGCTCAAACTTGTCACGATTCGTGTGGGAAAAATTCCGTTCCGGTACCGGGAATTGAACCCGGGCCTCCTGGGTGAAAGCCAGGTATCCTAGCCACCAGACCACACCGGACGTGGGCGCTCACTCGACGCTTCGGACGGTCGCTTGGCGCATTTCGTGTCGAGTCCCGCGTCGTCGCCCTTCTCTCTTTGCGAGCATCTTTGCGCATACTGACTGGCAAGGCGCACACCTCAAACGTCTCAGAGCAATGCTTTTGGCTTCATGCTCTGCTGGGAGAAGAGGAAAAGGGAAGCTGTAAGTAGCAATAACAGGGAGTAAACATTTTCCCGCTGAAGCGTTGAAACGTCGTGGATAACAATCAAGAAATAAGTTGGTGCCCTAGCAACAGCACCACCATCAGTCACAGAAAATTAAATGCCCCGGGTGAGGATCGAACTCACGACCTTAAGATTATGAGACTTACGCGCTGCCTACTGCGCTACCGAGGCACGGGTGCACCGCTTGCCCTCGAAAATAGGTAAACCCCGTACCCAATATTAGACGTAGAGACACTGTACTTCCTGGATAACGTGTTCTGTTACTACACGTGCATTGCCGGCCCATTTGATTGCGGTGTTGCTGCAGCTGTTGCAACGATAGGCAGCACTCCTTGTCGTTAAAGTTCAGTGCCTCGGAGGCACCTGGACACAGCAACTTGTGAGGCCAGGCCGGCGCTAGTCTGTAGAACATGATGCGAGCGTCCTAGTGGGGACCCGCGAGTGCTGCGTTCTCGGTTCTTCTCAAGGGAATCCAGCTATATATTCTTGTGGATCGTGCATCTCAAGCGCGAAAGCCACACGGCAGCACTATCGCGGGAAAAGCAAAATGATGCATCGGCCGGGAATCGAACCCGGGCCGCCCGCGTGGCAGGCGAGCATTCTACCACTGAACCACCGATGCTCGGGGCGGTAGTACGTTCACGCTGCTTCCCGAGCGCATGTCGCAAGGGAAAGTGGGACTGCCGTCGAGCGCCGTAGCATTCTGTCGAGAAGATGCTGCAGACGCTGAATCCTGCACTGCACTGCTTAAAAATGCCGCCAGAACGCGGTCCTCTGCGTACTCTTGCGTCGCCGGCGCCGACTCTTGCCAAAGGATGCGAAGTGTGCGTGGATACGCCGTCCGAATGCAACTGGATGTGTTCCCCTAGCCTACCTCGAAATGCGCCTGCAGGTACGATCACCTTCGGCCGCTGCCGACAGGCGGGAAGCCGACACCGCGCGGCGTCGGGGCGCTCGCTTGTGCGGTGGTGGTGTAATGGTCAGCATAGTTGCCTTCCAAGCAGTTGATCCGGGTTCGATTCCCGGCCACCGCAGCAGGCTTTTAATTTCGCGTATGAGTACTTTTGCCACGCGCCCTTACATTAATGTTTTGCCGCCTCTTACTCGCTGCAGACCAGCCTATAGATAGTGTGTCTCGACTTGTCTCGACTTTGCTCAGCTGACGCGAGAGCTGACGCTCTCCAATCGGCCTATATCAAAACGACAAGCACGAGAAACGACTGAGAGAGGTAAGGAGAGGCGAGGCGAGGCGATGGACACACAGCACGCCCCTTCATTTCACGGTGGCGTCTCCCTGACCGAATCGGGCTGTAGCTCCGAAAACAAAGGAGAAAGAAAAATAGGAAGCGAAACTGCCAACAGCACCCTGTGTTCCCATGCGCTCACCCGCCCAAGTACTGACAAGGGCCAAAGTTGTTACATATCGGCAATCGGACACTTTCTTTCATTTTCTCTTTATCGTATGAGAACCAGTGTATTCAACATATGATGGCCATTGCCGAGTGAATGCTGTAGCGCTTCCCGACAAGTCGGGTCGGATCCTCTGTCTGTCGGCTTCCACGCAGAGTGATGATCTTTTGGTCATCACACTCGCCAGCTGAAATCGGCGCTGCCTTTTCGTGGTAGTAAAAGCGTAATGGCCCGTGGGGGGATCGAACCCACGACCTTCGCGTTATTAGCACGACGCTCTAACCAACTGAGCTAACGGGCCTCGACGGACGCAGATGCTCAGCCCTACGCTCGAAACATGTGGCATGAAGCCATACGTCATTTCTATGGTCGTCGTGTGTCTGCTTCCCTTGTCTGTATCCTGCTAACGCTCACGAAACAGTAGCTATATTGCGAGCAGGACGGGAAACGGCAGTTCGGACAGCTCAAACTTGTCACGATTCGTGTGGGAAAAATTCCGTTCCGGTACCGGGAATTGAACCCGGGCCTCCTGGGTGAAAGCCAGGTATCCTAGCCACCAGACCACACCGGACGTGGGCGCTCACTCGACGCTTCGGACGGTCGCTTGGCGCATTTCGTGTCGAGTCCCGCGTCGTCGCCCTTCTCTCTTTGCGAGCATCTTTGCGCATACTGACTGGCAAGGCGCACACCTCAAACGTCTCAGAGCAATGCTTTTGGCTTCATGCTCTGCTGGGAGAAGAGGAAAAGGGAAGCTGTAAGTAGCAATAACAGGGAGTAAACATTTTCCCGCTGAAGCGTTGAAACGTCGTGGATAACAATCAAGAAATAAGTTGGTGCCCTAGCAACAGCACCACCATCAGTCACAGAAAATTAAATGCCCCGGGTGAGGATCGAACTCACGACCTTAAGATTATGAGACTTACGCGCTGCCTACTGCGCTACCGAGGCACGGGTGCACCGCTTGCCCTCGAAAATAGGTAAACCCCGTACCCAATATTAGACGTAGAGACACTGTACTTCCTGGATAACGTGTTCTGTTACTACACGTGCATTGCCGGCCCATTTGATTGCGGTGTTGCTGCAGCTGTTGCAACGATAGGCAGCACTCCTTGTCGTTAAAGTTCAGTGCCTCGGAGGCACCTGGACACAGCAACTTGTGAGGCCAGGCCGGCGCTAGTCTGTAGAACATGATGCGAGCGTCCTAGTGGGGACCCGCGAGTGCTGCGTTCTCGGTTCTTCTCAAGGGAATCCAGCTATATATTCTTGTGGATCGTGCATCTCAAGCGCGAAAGCCACACGGCAGCACTATCGCGGGAAAAGCAAAATGATGCATCGGCCGGGAATCGAACCCGGGCCGCCCGCGTGGCAGGCGAGCATTCTACCACTGAACCACCGATGCTCGGGGCGGTAGTACGTTCACGCTGCTTCCCGAGCGCATGTCGCAAGGGAAAGTGGGACTGCCGTCGAGCGCCGTAGCATTCTGTCGAGAAGATGCTGCAGACGCTGAATCCTGCACTGCACTGCTTAAAAATGCCGCCAGAACGCGGTCCTCTGCGTACTCTTGCGTCGCCGGCGCCGACTCTTGCCAAAGGATGCGAAGTGTGCGTGGATACGCCGTCCGAATGCAACTGGATGTGTTCCCCTAGCCTACCTCGAAATGCGCCTGCAGGTACGATCACCTTCGGCCGCTGCCGACAGGCGGGAAGCCGACACCGCGCGGCGTCGGGGCGCTCGCTTGTGCGGTGGTGGTGTAATGGTCAGCATAGTTGCCTTCCAAGCAGTTGATCCGGGTTCGATTCCCGGCCACCGCAGCAGGCTTTTAATTTCGCGTATGAGTACTTTTGCCACGCGCCCTTACATTAATGTTTTGCCGCCTCTTACTCGCTGCAGACCAGCCTATAGATAGTGTGTCTCGACTTGTCTCGACTTTGCTCAGCTGACGCGAGAGCTGACGCTCTCCAATCGGCCTATATCAAAACGACAAGCACGAGAAACGACTGAGAGAGGTAAGGAGAGGCGAGGCGAGGCGATGGACACACAGCACGCCCCTTCATTTCACGGTGGCGTCTCCCTGACCGAATCGGGCTGTAGCTCCGAAAACAAAGGAGAAAGAAAAATAGGAAGCGAAACTGCCAACAGCACCCTGTGTTCCCATGCGCTCACCCGCCCAAGTACTGACAAGGGCCAAAGTTGTTACATATCGGCAATCGGACACTTTCTTTCATTTTCTCTTTATCGTATGAGAACCAGTGTATTCAACATATGATGGCCATTGCCGAGTGAATGCTGTAGCGCTTCCCGACAAGTCGGGTCGGATCCTCTGTCTGTCGGCTTCCACGCAGAGTGATGATCTTTTGGTCATCACACTCGCCAGCTGAAATCGGCGCTGCCTTTTCGTGGTAGTAAAAGCGTAATGGCCCGTGGGGGGATCGAACCCACGACCTTCGCGTTATTAGCACGACGCTCTAACCAACTGAGCTAACGGGCCTCGACGGACGCAGATGCTCAGCCCTACGCTCGAAACATGTGGCATGAAGCCATACGTCATTTCTATGGTCGTCGTGTGTCTGCTTCCCTTGTCTGTATCCTGCTAACGCTCACGAAACAGTAGCTATATTGCGAGCAGGACGGGAAACGGCAGTTCGGACAGCTCAAACTTGTCACGATTCGTGTGGGAAAAATTCCGTTCCGGTACCGGGAATTGAACCCGGGCCTCCTGGGTGAAAGCCAGGTATCCTAGCCACCAGACCACACCGGACGTGGGCGCTCACTCGACGCTTCGGACGGTCGCTTGGCGCATTTCGTGTCGAGTCCCGCGTCGTCGCCCTTCTCTCTTTGCGAGCATCTTTGCGCATACTGACTGGCAAGGCGCACACCTCAAACGTCTCAGAGCAATGCTTTTGGCTTCATGCTCTGCTGGGAGAAGAGGAAAAGGGAAGCTGTAAGTAGCAATAACAGGGAGTA
Organism: Schistocerca cancellata; assembly: GCF_023864275.1. Classification (NCBI taxonomy): domain Eukaryota; kingdom Metazoa; phylum Arthropoda; class Insecta; order Orthoptera; family Acrididae; genus Schistocerca; species Schistocerca cancellata. The sequence goes on from NW_026046630.1 coordinate 9,833, forward strand.
AACATTTTCCCGCTGAAGCGTTGAAACGTCGTGGATAACAATCAAGAAATAAGTTGGTGCCCTAGCAACAGCACCACCATCAGTCACAGAAAATTAAATGCCCCGGGTGAGGATCGAACTCACGACCTTAAGATTATGAGACTTACGCGCTGCCTACTGCGCTACCGAGGCACGGGTGCACCGCTTGCCCTCGAAAATAGGTAAACCCCGTACCCAATATTAGACGTAGAGACACTGTACTTCCTGGATAACGTGTTCTGTTACTACACGTGCATTGCCGGCCCATTTGATTGCGGTGTTGCTGCAGCTGTTGCAACGATAGGCAGCACTCCTTGTCGTTAAAGTTCAGTGCCTCGGAGGCACCTGGACACAGCAACTTGTGAGGCCAGGCCGGCGCTAGTCTGTAGAACATGATGCGAGCGTCCTAGTGGGGACCCGCGAGTGCTGCGTTCTCGGTTCTTCTCAAGGGAATCCAGCTATATATTCTTGTGGATCGTGCATCTCAAGCGCGAAAGCCACACGGCAGCACTATCGCGGGAAAAGCAAAATGATGCATCGGCCGGGAATCGAACCCGGGCCGCCCGCGTGGCAGGCGAGCATTCTACCACTGAACCACCGATGCTCGGGGCGGTAATACGTTCACGCTGCTTCCCGAGCGCATGTCGCAAGGGAAAGTGGGACTGCCGTCGAGCGCCGTAGCATTCTGTCGAGAAGATGCTGCAGACGCTGAATCCTGCACTGCACTGCTTAAAAATGCCGCCAGAACGCGGTCCTCTGCGTACTCTTGCGTCGCCGGCGCCGACTCTTGCCAAAGGATGCGAAGTGTGCGTGGATACGCCGTCCGAATGCAACTGGATGTGTTCCCCTAGCCTACCTCGAAATGCGCCTGCAGGTACGATCACCTTCGGCCGCTGCCGACAGGCGGGAAGCCGACACCGCGCGGCGTCGGGGCGCTCGCTTGTGCGGTGGTGGTGTAATGGTCAGCATAGTTGCCTTCCAAGCAGTTGATCCGGGTTCGATTCCCGGCCACCGCAGCAGGCTTTTAATTTCGCGTATGAGTACTTTTGCCACGCGCCCTTACATTAATGTTTTGCCGCCTCTTACTCGCTGCAGACCAGCCTATAGATAGTGTGTCTCGACTTGTCTCGACTTTGCTCAGCTGACGCGAGAGCTGACGCTCTCCAATCGGCCTATATCAAAACGACAAGCACGAGAAACGACTGAGAGAGGTAAGGAGAGGCGAGGCGAGGCGATGGACACACAGCACGCCCCTTCATTTCACGGTGGCGTCTCCCTGACCGAATCGGGCTGTAGCTCCGAAAACAAAGGAGAAAGAAAAATAGGAAGCGAAACTGCCAACAGCACCCTGTGTTCCCATGCGCTCACCCGCCCAAGTACTGACAAGGGCCAAAGTTGTTACATATCGGCAATCGGACACTTTCTTTCATTTTCTCTTTATCGTATGAGAACCAGTGTATTCAACATATGATGGCCATTGCCGAGTGAATGCTGTAGCGCTTCCCGACAAGTCGGGTCGGATCCTCTGTCTGTCGGCTTCCACGCAGAGTGATGATCTTTTGGTCATCACACTCGCCAGCTGAAATCGGCGCTGCCTTTTCGTGGTAGTAAAAGCGTAATGGCCCGTGGGGGGATCGAACCCACGACCTTCGCGTTATTAGCACGACGCTCTAACCAACTGAGCTAACGGGCCTCGACGGACGCAGATGCTCAGCCCTACGCTCGAAACATGTGGCATGAAGCCATACGTCATTTCTATGGTCGTCGTGTGTCTGCTTCCCTTGTCTGTATCCTGCTAACGCTCACGAAACAGTAGCTATATTGCGAGCAGGACGGGAAACGGCAGTTCGGACAGCTCAAACTTGTCACGATTCGTGTGGGAAAAATTCCGTTCCGGTACCGGGAATTGAACCCGGGCCTCCTGGGTGAAAGCCAGGTATCCTAGCCACCAGACCACACCGGACGTGGGCGCTCACTCGACGCTTCGGACGGTCGCTTGGCGCATTTCGTGTCGAGTCCCGCGTCGTCGCCCTTCTCTCTTTGCGAGCATCTTTGCGCATACTGACTGGCAAGGCGCACACCTCAAACGTCTCAGAGCAATGCTTTTGGCTTCATGCTCTGCTGGGAGAAGAGGAAAAGGGAAGCTGTAAGTAGCAATAACAGGGAGTAAACATTTTCCCGCTGAAGCGTTGAAACGTCGTGGATAACAATCAAGAAATAAGTTGGTGCCCTAGCAACAGCACCACCATCAGTCACAGAAAATTAAATGCCCCGGGTGAGGATCGAACTCACGACCTTAAGATTATGAGACTTACGCGCTGCCTACTGCGCTACCGAGGCACGGGTGCACCGCTTGCCCTCGAAAATAGGTAAACCCCGTACCCAATATTAGACGTAGAGACACTGTACTTCCTGGATAACGTGTTCTGTTACTACACGTGCATTGCCGGCCCATTTGATTGCGGTGTTGCTGCAGCTGTTGCAACGATAGGCAGCACTCCTTGTCGTTAAAGTTCAGTGCCTCGGAGGCACCTGGACACAGCAACTTGTGAGGCCAGGCCGGCGCTAGTCTGTAGAACATGATGCGAGCGTCCTAGTGGGGACCCGCGAGTGCTGCGTTCTCGGTTCTTCTCAAGGGAATCCAGCTATATATTCTTGTGGATCGTGCATCTCAAGCGCGAAAGCCACACGGCAGCACTATCGCGGGAAAAGCAAAATGATGCATCGGCCGGGAATCGAACCCGGGCCGCCCGCGTGGCAGGCGAGCATTCTACCACTGAACCACCGATGCTCGGGGCGGTAGTACGTTCACGCTGCTTCCCGAGCGCATGTCGCAAGGGAAAGTGGGACTGCCGTCGAGCGCCGTAGCATTCTGTCGAGAAGATGCTGCAGACGCTGAATCCTGCACTGCACTGCTTAAAAATGCCGCCAGAACGCGGTCCTCTGCGTACTCTTGCGTCGCCGGCGCCGACTCTTGCCAAAGGATGCGAAGTGTGCGTGGATACGCCGTCCGAATGCAACTGGATGTGTTCCCCTAGCCTACCTCGAAATGCGCCTGCAGGTACGATCACCTTCGGCCGCTGCCGACAGGCGGGAAGCCGACACCGCGCGGCGTCGGGGCGCTCGCTTGTGCGGTGGTGGTGTAATGGTCAGCATAGTTGCCTTCCAAGCAGTTGATCCGGGTTCGATTCCCGGCCACCGCAGCAGGCTTTTAATTTCGCGTATGAGTACTTTTGCCACGCGCCCTTACATTAATGTTTTGCCGCCTCTTACTCGCTGCAGACCAGCCTATAGATAGTGTGTCTCGACTTGTCTCGACTTTGCTCAGCTGACGCGAGAGCTGACGCTCTCCAATCGGCCTATATCAAAACGACAAGCACGAGAAACGACTGAGAGAGGTAAGGAGAGGCGAGGCGAGGCGATGGACACACAGCACGCCCCTTCATTTCACGGTGGCGTCTCCCTGACCGAATCGGGCTGTAGCTCCGAAAACAAAGGAGAAAGAAAAATAGGAAGCGAAACTGCCAACAGCACCCTGTGTTCCCATGCGCTCACCCGCCCAAGTACTGACAAGGGCCAAAGTTGTTACATATCGGCAATCGGACACTTTCTTTCATTTTCTCTTTATCGTATGAGAACCAGTGTATTCAACATATGATGGCCATTGCCGAGTGAATGCTGTAGCGCTTCCCGACAAGTCGGGTCGGATCCTCTGTCTGTCGGCTTCCACGCAGAGTGATGATCTTTTGGTCATCACACTCGCCAGCTGAAATCGGCGCTGCCTTTTCGTGGTAGTAAAAGCGTAATGGCCCGTGGGGGGATCGAACCCACGACCTTCGCGTTATTAGCACGACGCTCTAACCAACTGAGCTAACGGGCCTCGACGGACGCAGATGCTCAGCCCTACGCTCGAAACATGTGGCATGAAGCCATACGTCATTTCTATGGTCGTCGTGTGTCTGCTTCCCTTGTCTGTATCCTGCTAACGCTCACGAAACAGTAGCTATATTGCGAGCAGGACGGGAAACGGCAGTTCGGACAGCTCAAACTTGTCACGATTCGTGTGGGAAAAATTCCGTTCCGGTACCGGGAATTGAACCCGGGCCTCCTGGGTGAAAGCCAGGTATCCTAGCCACCAGACCACACCGGACGTGGGCGCTCACTCGACGCTTCGGACGGTCGCTTGGCGCATTTCGTGTCGAGTCCCGCGTCGTCGCCCTTCTCTCTTTGCGAGCATCTTTGCGCATACTGACTGGCAAGGCGCACACCTCAAACGTCTCAGAGCAATGCTTTTGGCTTCATGCTCTGCTGGGAGAAGAGGAAAAGGGAAGCTGTAAGTAGCAATAACAGGGAGTAAACATTTTCCCGCTGAAGCGTTGAAACGTCGTGGATAACAATCAAGAAATAAGTTGGTGCCCTAGCAACAGCACCACCATCAGTCACAGAAAATTAAATGCCCCGGGTGAGGATCGAACTCACGACCTTAAGATTATGAGACTTACGCGCTGCCTACTGCGCTACCGAGGCACGGGTGCACCGCTTGCCCTCGAAAATAGGTAAACCCCGTACCCAATATTAGACGTAGAGACACTGTACTTCCTGGATAACGTGTTCTGTTACTACACGTGCATTGCCGGCCCATTTGATTGCGGTGTTGCTGCAGCTGTTGCAACGATAGGCAGCACTCCTTGTCGTTAAAGTTCAGTGCCTCGGAGGCACCTGGACACAGCAACTTGTGAGGCCAGGCCGGCGCTAGTCTGTAGAACATGATGCGAGCGTCCTAGTGGGGACCCGCGAGTGCTGCGTTCTCGGTTCTTCTCAAGGGAATCCAGCTATATATTCTTGTGGATCGTGCATCTCAAGCGCGAAAGCCACACGGCAGCACTATCGCGGGAAAAGCAAAATGATGCATCGGCCGGGAATCGAACCCGGGCCGCCCGCGTGGCAGGCGAGCATTCTACCACTGAACCACCGATGCTCGGGGCGGTAGTACGTTCACGCTGCTTCCCGAGCGCATGTCGCAAGGGAAAGTGGGACTGCCGTCGAGCGCCGTAGCATTCTGTCGAGAAGATGCTGCAGACGCTGAATCCTGCACTGCACTGCTTAAAAATGCCGCCAGAACGCGGTCCTCTGCGTACTCTTGCGTCGCCGGCGCCGACTCTTGCCAAAGGATGCGAAGTGTGCGTGGATACGCCGTCCGAATGCAACTGGATGTGTTCCCCTAGCCTACCTCGAAATGCGCCTGCAGGTACGATCACCTTCGGCCGCTGCCGACAGGCGGGAAGCCGACACCGCGCGGCGTCGGGGCGCTCGCTTGTGCGGTGGTGGTGTAATGGTCAGCATAGTTGCCTTCCAAGCAGTTGATCCGGGTTCGATTCCCGGCCACCGCAGCAGGCTTTTAATTTCGCGTATGAGTACTTTTGCCACGCGCCCTTACATTAATGTTTTGCCGCCTCTTACTCGCTGCAGACCAGCCTATAGATAGTGTGTCTCGACTTGTCTCGACTTTGCTCAGCTGACGCGAGAGCTGACGCTCTCCAATCGGCCTATATCAAAACGACAAGCACGAGAAACGACTGAGAGAGGTAAGGAGAGGCGAGGCGAGGCGATGGACACACAGCACGCCCCTTCATTTCACGGTGGCGTCTCCCTGACCGAATCGGGCTGTAGCTCCGAAAACAAAGGAGAAAGAAAAATAGGAAGCGAAACTGCCAACAGCACCCTGTGTTCCCATGCGCTCACCCGCCCAAGTACTGACAAGGGCCAAAGTTGTTACATATCGGCAATCGGACACTTTCTTTCATTTTCTCTTTATCGTATGAGAACCAGTGTATTCAACATATGATGGCCATTGCCGAGTGAATGCTGTAGCGCTTCCCGACAAGTCGGGTCGGATCCTCTGTCTGTCGGCTTCCACGCAGAGTGATGATCTTTTGGTCATCACACTCGCCAGCTGAAATCGGCGCTGCCTTTTCGTGGTAGTAAAAGCGTAATGGCCCGTGGGGGGATCGAACCCACGACCTTCGCGTTATTAGCACGACGCTCTAACCAACTGAGCTAACGGGCCTCGACGGACGCAGATGCTCAGCCCTACGCTCGAAACATGTGGCATGAAGCCATACGTCATTTCTATGGTCGTCGTGTGTCTGCTTCCCTTGTCTGTATCCTGCTAACGCTCACGAAACAGTAGCTATATTGCGAGCAGGACGGGAAACGGCAGTTCGGACAGCTCAAACTTGTCACGATTCGTGTGGGAAAAATTCCGTTCCGGTACCGGGAATTGAACCCGGGCCTCCTGGGTGAAAGCCAGGTATCCTAGCCACCAGCCCACACCGGACGTGGGCGCTCACTCGACGCTTCGGACGGTCGCTTGGCGCATTTCGTGTCGAGTCCCGCGTCGTCGCCCTTCTCTCTTTGCGAGCATCTTTGCGCATACTGACTGGCAAGGCGCACACCTCAAACGTCTCAGAGCAATGCTTTTGGCTTCATGCTCTGCTGGGAGAAGAGGAAAAGGGAAGCTGTAAGTAGCAATAACAGGGAGTAAACATTTTCCCGCTGAAGCGTTGAAACGTCGTGGATAACAATCAAGAAATAAGTTGGTGCCCTAGCAACAGCACCACCATCAGTCACAGAAAATTAAATGCCCCGGGTGAGGATCGAACTCACGACCTTAAGATTATGAGACTTACGCGCTGCCTACTGCGCTACCGAGGCACGGGTGCACCGCTTGCCCTCGAAAATAGGTAAACCCCGTACCCAATATTAGACGTAGAGACACTGTACTTCCTGGATAACGTGTTCTGTTACTACACGTGCATTGCCGGCCCATTTGATTGCGGTGTTGCTGCAGCTGTTGCAACGATAGGCAGCACTCCTTGTCGTTAAAGTTCAGTGCCTCGGAGGCACCTGGACACAGCAACTTGTGAGGCCAGGCCGGCGCTAGTCTGTAGAACATGATGCGAGCGTCCTAGTGGGGACCCGCGAGTGCTGCGTTCTCGGTTCTTCTCAAGGGAATCCAGCTATATATTCTTGTGGATCGTGCATCTCAAGCGCGAAAGCCACACGGCAGCACTATCGCGGGAAAAGCAAAATGATGCATCGGCCGGGAATCGAACCCGGGCCGCCCGCGTGGCAGGCGAGCATTCTACCACTGAACCACCGATGCTCGGGGCGGTAGTACGTTCACGCTGCTTCCCGAGCGCATGTCGCAAGGGAAAGTGGGACTGCCGTCGAGCGCCGTAGCATTCTGTCGAGAAGATGCTGCAGACGCTGAATCCTGCACTGCACTGCTTAAAAATGCCGCCAGAACGCGGTCCTCTGCGTACTCTTGCGTCGCCGGCGCCGACTCTTGCCAAAGGATGCGAAGTGTGCGTGGATACGCCGTCCGAATGCAACTGGATGTGTTCCCCTAGCCTACCTCGAAATGCGCCTGCAGGTACGATCACCTTCGGCCGCTGCCGACAGGCGGGAAGCCGACACCGCGCGGCGTCGGGGCGCTCGCTTGTGCGGTGGTGGTGTAATGGTCAGCATAGTTGCCTTCCAAGCAGTTGATCCGGGTTCGATTCCCGGCCACCGCAGCAGGCTTTTAATTTCGCGTATGAGTACTTTTGCCACGCGCCCTTACATTAATGTTTTGCCGCCTCTTACTCGCTGCAGACCAGCCTATAGATAGTGTGTCTCGACTTGTCTCGACTTTGCTCAGCTGACGCGAGAGCTGACGCTCTCCAATCGGCCTATATCAAAACGACAAGCACGAGAAACGACTGAGAGAGGTAAGGAGAGGCGAGGCGAGGCGATGGACACACAGCACGCCCCTTCATTTCACGGTGGCGTCTCCCTGACCGAATCGGGCTGTAGCTCCGAAAACAAAGGAGAAAGAAAAATAGGAAGCGAAACTGCCAACAGCACCCTGTGTTCCCATGCGCTCACCCGCCCAAGTACTGACAAGGGCCAAAGTTGTTACATATCGGCAATCGGACACTTTCTTTCATTTTCTCTTTATCGTATGAGAACCAGTGTATTCAACATATGATGGCCATTGCCGAGTGAATGCTGTAGCGCTTCCCGACAAGTCGGGTCGGATCCTCTGTCTGTCGGCTTCCACGCAGAGTGATGATCTTTTGGTCATCACACTCGCCAGCTGAAATCGGCGCTGCCTTTTCGTGGTAGTAAAAGCGTAATGGCCCGTGGGGGGATCGAACCCACGACCTTCGCGTTATTAGCACGACGCTCTAACCAACTGAGCTAACGGGCCTCGACGGACGCAGATGCTCAGCCCTACGCTCGAAACATGTGGCATGAAGCCATACGTCATTTCTATGGTCGTCGTGTGTCTGCTTCCCTTGTCTGTATCCTGCTAACGCTCACGAAACAGTAGCTATATTGCGAGCAGGACGGGAAACGGCAGTTCGGACAGCTCAAACTTGTCACGATTCGTGTGGGAAAAATTCCGTTCCGGTACCGGGAATTGAACCCGGGCCTCCTGGGTGAAAGCCAGGTATCCTAGCCACCAGACCACACCGGACGTGGGCGCTCACTCGACGCTTCGGACGGTCGCTTGGCGCATTTCGTGTCGAGTCCCGCGTCGTCGCCCTTCTCTCTTTGCGAGCATCTTTGCGCATACTGACTGGCAAGGCGCACACCTCAAACGTCTCAGAGCAATGCTTTTGGCTTCATGCTCTGCTGGGAGAAGAGGAAAAGGGAAGCTGTAAGTAGCAATAACAGGGAGTAAACATTTTCCCGCTGAAGCGTTGAAACGTCGTGGATAACAATCAAGAAATAAGTTGGTGCCCTAGCAACAGCACCACCATCAGTCACAGAAAATTAAATGCCCCGGGTGAGGATCGAACTCACGACCTTAAGATTATGAGACTTACGCGCTGCCTACTGCGCTACCGAGGCACGGGTGCACCGCTTGCCCTCGAAAATAGGTAAACCCCGTACCCAATATTAGACGTAGAGACACTGTACTTCCTGGATAACGTGTTCTGTTACTACACGTGCATTGCCGGCCCATTTGATTGCGGTGTTGCTGCAGCTGTTGCAACGATAGGCAGCACTCCTTGTCGTTAAAGTTCAGTGCCTCGGAGGCACCTGGACACAGCAACTTGTGAGGCCAGGCCGGCGCTAGTCTGTAGAACATGATGCGAGCGTCCTAGTGGGGACCCGCGAGTGCTGCGTTCTCGGTTCTTCTCAAGGGAATCCAGCTATATATTCTTGTGGATCGTGCATCTCAAGCGCGAAAGCCACACGGCAGCACTATCGCGGGAAAAGCAAAATGATGCATCGGCCGGGAATCGAACCCGGGCCGCCCGCGTGGCAGGCGAGCATTCTACCACTGAACCACCGATGCTCGGGGCGGTAGTACGTTCACGCTGCTTCCCGAGCGCATGTCGCAAGGGAAAGTGGGACTGCCGTCGAGCGCCGTAGCATTCTGTCGAGAAGATGCTGCAGACGCTGAATCCTGCACTGCACTGCTTAAAAATGCCGCCAGAACGCGGTCCTCTGCGTACTCTTGCGTCGCCGGCGCCGACTCTTGCCAAAGGATGCGAAGTGTGCGTGGATACGCCGTCCGAATGCAACTGGATGTGTTCCCCTAGCCTACCTCGAAATGCGCCTGCAGGTACGATCACCTTCGGCCGCTGCCGACAGGCGGGAAGCCGACACCGCGCGGCGTCGGGGCGCTCGCTTGTGCGGTGGTGGTGTAATGGTCAGCATAGTTGCCTTCCAAGCAGTTGATCCGGGTTCGATTCCCGGCCACCGCAGCAGGCTTTTAATTTCGCGTATGAGTACTTTTGCCACGCGCCCTTACATTAATGTTTTGCCGCCTCTTACTCGCTGCAGACCAGCCTATAGATAGTGTGTCTCGACTTGTCTCGACTTTGCTCAGCTGACGCGAGAGCTGACGCTCTCCAATCGGCCTATATCAAAACGACAAGCACGAGAAACGACTGAGAGAGGTAAGGAGAGGCGAGGCGAGGCGATGGACACACAGCACGCCCCTTCATTTCACGGTGGCGTCTCCCTGACCGAATCGGGCTGTAGCTCCGAAAACAAAGGAGAAAGAAAAATAGGAAGCGAAACTGCCAACAGCACCCTGTGTTCCCATGCGCTCACCCGCCCAAGTACTGACAAGGGCCAAAGTTGTTACATATCGGCAATCGGACACTTTCTTTCATTTTCTCTTTATCGTATGAGAACCAGTGTATTCAACATATGATGGCCATTGCCGAGTGAATGCTGTAGCGCTTCCCGACAAGTCGGGTCGGATCCTCTGTCTGTCGGCTTCCACGCAGAGTGATGATCTTTTGGTCATCACACTCGCCAGCTGAAATCGGCGCTGCCTTTTCGTGGTAGTAAAAGCGTAATGGCCCGTGGGGGGATCGAACCCACGACCTTCGCGTTATTAGCACGACGCTCTAACCAACTGAGCTAACGGGCCTCGACGGACGCAGATGCTCAGCCCTACGCTCGAAACATGTGGCATGAAGCCATACGTCATTTCTATGGTCGTCGTGTGTCTGCTTCCCTTGTCTGTATCCTGCTAACGCTCACGAAACAGTAGCTATATTGCGAGCAGGACGGGAAACGGCAGTTCGGACAGCTCAAACTTGTCACGATTCGTGTGGGAAAAATTCCGTTCCGGTACCGGGAATTGAACCCGGGCCTCCTGGGTGAAAGCCAGGTATCCTAGCCACCAGACCACACCGGACGTGGGCGCTCACTCGACGCTTCGGACGGTCGCTTGGCGCATTTCGTGTCGAGTCCCGCGTCGTCGCCCTTCTCTCTTTGCGAGCATCTTTGCGCATACTGACTGGCAAGGCGCACACCTCAAACGTCTCAGAGCAATGCTTTTGGCTTCATGCTCTGCTGGGAGAAGAGGAAAAGGGAAGCTGTAAGTAGCAATAACAGGGAGTAAACATTTTCCCGCTGAAGCGTTGAAACGTCGTGGATAACAATCAAGAAATAAGTTGGTGCCCTAGCAACAGCACCACCATCAGTCACAGAAAATTAAATGCCCCGGGTGAGGATCGAACTCACGACCTTAAGATTATGAGACTTACGCGCTGCCTACTGCGCTACCGAGGCACGGGTGCACCGCTTGCCCTCGAAAATAGGTAAACCCCGTACCCAATATTAGACGTAGAGACACTGTACTTCCTGGATAACGTGTTCTGTTACTACACGTGCATTGCCGGCCCATTTGATTGCGGTGTTGCTGCAGCTGTTGCAACGATAGGCAGCACTCCTTGTCGTTAAAGTTCAGTGCCTCGGAGGCACCTGGACACAGCAACTTGTGAGGCCAGGCCGGCGCTAGTCTGTAGAACATGATGCGAGCGTCCTAGTGGGGACCCGCGAGTGCTGCGTTCTCGGTTCTTCTCAAGGGAATCCAGCTATATATTCTTGTGGATCGTGCATCTCAAGCGCGAAAGCCACACGGCAGCACTATCGCGGGAAAAGCAAAATGATGCATCGGCCGGGAATCGAACCCGGGCCGCCCGCGTGGCAGGCGAGCATTCTACCACTGAACCACCGATGCTCGGGGCGGTAGTACGTTCACGCTGCTTCCCGAGCGCATGTCGCAAGGGAAAGTGGGACTGCCGTCGAGCGCCGTAGCATTCTGTCGAGAAGATGCTGCAGACGCTGAATCCTGCACTGCACTGCTTAAAAATGCCGCCAGAACGCGGTCCTCTGCGTACTCTTGCGTCGCCGGCGCCGACTCTTGCCAAAGGATGCGAAGTGTGCGTGGATACGCCGTCCGAATGCAACTGGATGTGTTCCCCTAGCCTACCTCGAAATGCGCCTGCAGGTACGATCACCTTCGGCCGCTGCCGACAGGCGGGAAGCCGACACCGCGCGGCGTCGGGGCGCTCGCTTGTGCGGTGGTGGTGTAATGGTCAGCATAGTTGCCTTCCAAGCAGTTGATCCGGGTTCGATTCCCGGCCACCGCAGCAGGCTTTTAATTTCGCGTATGAGTACTTTTGCCACGCGCCCTTACATTAATGTTTTGCCGCCTCTTACTCGCTGCAGACCAGCCTATAGATAGTGTGTCTCGACTTGTCTCGACTTTGCTCAGCTGACGCGAGAGCTGACGCTCTCCAATCGGCCTATATCAAAACGACAAGCACGAGAAACGACTGAGAGAGGTAAGGAGAGGCGAGGCGAGGCGATGGACACACAGCACGCCCCTTCATTTCACGGTGGCGTCTCCCTGACCGAATCGGGCTGTAGCTCCGAAAACAAAGGAGAAAGAAAAATAGGAAGCGAAACTGCCAACAGCACCCTGTGTTCCCATGCGCTCACCCGCCCAAGTACTGACAAGGGCCAAAGTTGTTACATATCGGCAATCGGACACTTTCTTTCATTTTCTCTTTATCGTATGAGAACCAGTGTATTCAACATATGATGGCCATTGCCGAGTGAATGCTGTAGCGCTTCCCGACAAGTCGGGTCGGATCCTCTGTCTGTCGGCTTCCACGCAGAGTGATGATCTTTTGGTCATCACACTCGCCAGCTGAAATCGGCGCTGCCTTTTCGTGGTAGTAAAAGCGTAATGGCCCGTGGGGGGATCGAACCCACGACCTTCGCGTTATTAGCACGACGCTCTAACCAACTGAGCTAACGGGCCTCGACGGACGCAGATGCTCAGCCCTACGCTCGAAACATGTGGCATGAAGCCATACGTCATTTCTATGGTCGTCGTGTGTCTGCTTCCCTTGTCTGTATCCTGCTAACGCTCACGAAACAGTAGCTATATTGCGAGCAGGACGGGAAACGGCAGTTCGGACAGCTCAAACTTGTCACGATTCGTGTGGGAAAAATTCCGTTCCGGTACCGGGAATTGAACCCGGGCCTCCTGGGTGAAAGCCAGGTATCCTAGCCACCAGACCACACCGGACGTGGGCGCTCACTCGACGCTTCGGACGGTCGCTTGGCGCATTTCGTGTCGAGTCCCGCGTCGTCGCCCTTCTCTCTTTGCGAGCATCTTTGCGCATACTGACTGGCAAGGCGCACACCTCAAACGTCTCAGAGCAATGCTTTTGGCTTCATGCTCTGCTGGGAGAAGAGGAAAAGGGAAGCTGTAAGTAGCAATAACAGGGAGTAAACATTTTCCCGCTGAAGCGTTGAAACGTCGTGGATAACAATCAAGAAATAAGTTGGTGCCCTAGCAACAGCACCACCATCAGTCACAGAAAATTAAATGCCCCGGGTGAGGATCGAACTCACGACCTTAAGATTATGAGACTTACGCGCTGCCTACTGCGCTACCGAGGCACGGGTGCACCGCTTGCCCTCGAAAATAGGTAAACCCCGTACCCAATATTAGACGTAGAGACACTGTACTTCCTGGATAACGTGTTCTGTTACTACACGTGCATTGCCGGCCCATTTGATTGCGGTGTTGCTGCAGCTGTTGCAACGATAGGCAGCACTCCTTGTCGTTAAAGTTCAGTGCCTCGGAGGCACCTGGACACAGCAACTTGTGAGGCCAGGCCGGCGCTAGTCTGTAGAACATGATGCGAGCGTCCTAGTGGGGACCCGCGAGTGCTGCGTTCTCGGTTCTTCTCAAGGGAATCCAGCTATATATTCTTGTGGATCGTGCATCTCAAGCGCGAAAGCCACACGGCAGCACTATCGCGGGAAAAGCAAAATGATGCATCGGCCGGGAATCGAACCCGGGCCGCCCGCGTGGCAGGCGAGCATTCTACCACTGAACCACCGATGCTCGGGGCGGTAGTACGTTCACGCTGCTTCCCGAGCGCATGTCGCAAGGGAAAGTGGGACTGCCGTCGAGCGCCGTAGCATTCTGTCGAGAAGATGCTGCAGACGCTGAATCCTGCACTGCACTGCTTAAAAATGCCGCCAGAACGCGGTCCTCTGCGTACTCTTGCGTCGCCGGCGCCGACTCTTGCCAAAGGATGCGAAGTGTGCGTGGATACGCCGTCCGAATGCAACTGGATGTGTTCCCCTAGCCTACCTCGAAATGCGCCTGCAGGTACGATCACCTTCGGCCGCTGCCGACAGGCGGGAAGCCGACACCGCGCGGCGTCGGGGCGCTCGCTTGTGCGGTGGTGGTGTAATGGTCAGCATAGTTGCCTTCCAAGCAGTTGATCCGGGTTCGATTCCCGGCCACCGCAGCAGGCTTTTAATTTCGCGTATGAGTACTTTTGCCACGCGCCCTTACATTAATGTTTTGCCGCCTCTTACTCGCTGCAGACCAGCCTATAGATAGTGTGTCTCGACTTGTCTCGACTTTGCTCAGCTGACGCGAGAGCTGACGCTCTCCAATCGGCCTATATCAAAACGACAAGCACGAGAAACGACTGAGAGAGGTAAGGAGAGGCGAGGCGAGGCGATGGACACACAGCACGCCCCTTCATTTCACGGTGGCGTCTCCCTGACCGAATCGGGCTGTAGCTCCGAAAACAAAGGAGAAAGAAAAATAGGAAGCGAAACTGCCAACAGCACCCTGTGTTCCCATGCGCTCACCCGCCCAAGTACTGACAAGGGCCAAAGTTGTTACATATCGGCAATCGGACACTTTCTTTCATTTTCTCTTTATCGTATGAGAACCAGTGTATTCAACATATGATGGCCATTGCCGAGTGAATGCTGTAGCGCTTCCCGACAAGTCGGGTCGGATCCTCTGTCTGTCGGCTTCCACGCAGAGTGATGATCTTTTGGTCATCACACTCGCCAGCTGAAATCGGCGCTGCCTTTTCGTGGTAGTAAAAGCGTAATGGCCCGTGGGGGGATCGAACCCACGACCTTCGCGTTATTAGCACGACGCTCTAACCAACTGAGCTAACGGGCCTCGACGGACGCAGATGCTCAGCCCTACGCTCGAAACATGTGGCATGAAGCCATACGTCATTTCTATGGTCGTCGTGTGTCTGCTTCCCTTGTCTGTATCCTGCTAACGCTCACGAAACAGTAGCTATATTGCGAGCAGGACGGGAAACGGCAGTTCGGACAGCTCAAACTTGTCACGATTCGTGTGGGAAAAATTCCGTTCCGGTACCGGGAATTGAACCCGGGCCTCCTGGGTGAAAGCCAGGTATCCTAGCCACCAGACCACACCGGACGTGGGCGCTCACTCGACGCTTCGGACGGTCGCTTGGCGCATTTCGTGTCGAGTCCCGCGTCGTCGCCCTTCTCTCTTTGCGAGCATCTTTGCGCATACTGACTGGCAAGGCGCACACCTCAAACGTCTCAGAGCAATGCTTTTGGCTTCATGCTCTGCTGGGAGAAGAGGAAAAGGGAAGCTGTAAGTAGCAATAACAGGGAGTAAACATTTTCCCGCTGAAGCGTTGAAACGTCGTGGATAACAATCAAGAAATAAGTTGGTGCCCTAGCAACAGCACCACCATCAGTCACAGAAAATTAAATGCCCCGGGTGAGGATCGAACTCACGACCTTAAGATTATGAGACTTACGCGCTGCCTACTGCGCTACCGAGGCACGGGTGCACCGCTTGCCCTCGAAAATAGGTAAACCCCGTACCCAATATTAGACGTAGAGACACTGTACTTCCTGGATAACGTGTTCTGTTACTACACGTGCATTGCCGGCCCATTTGATTGCGGTGTTGCTGCAGCTGTTGCAACGATAGGCAGCACTCCTTGTCGTTAAAGTTCAGTGCCTCGGAGGCACCTGGACACAGCAACTTGTGAGGCCAGGCCGGCGCTAGTCTGTAGAACATGATGCGAGCGTCCTAGTGGGGACCCGCGAGTGCTGCGTTCTCGGTTCTTCTCAAGGGAATCCAGCTATATATTCTTGTGGATCGTGCATCTCAAGCGCGAAAGCCACACGGCAGCACTATCGCGGGAAAAGCAAAATGATGCATCGGCCGGGAATCGAACCCGGGCCGCCCGCGTGGCAGGCGAGCATTCTACCACTGAACCACCGATGCTCGGGGCGGTAGTACGTTCACGCTGCTTCCCGAGCGCATGTCGCAAGGGAAAGTGGGACTGCCGTCGAGCGCCGTAGCATTCTGTCGAGAAGATGCTGCAGACGCTGAATCCTGCACTGCACTGCTTAAAAATGCCGCCAGAACGCGGTCCTCTGCGTACTCTTGCGTCGCCGGCGCCGACTCTTGCCAAAGGATGCGAAGTGTGCGTGGATACGCCGTCCGAATGCAACTGGATGTGTTCCCCTAGCCTACCTCGAAATGCGCCTGCAGGTACGATCACCTTCGGCCGCTGCCGACAGGCGGGAAGCCGACACCGCGCGGCGTCGGGGCGCTCGCTTGTGCGGTGGTGGTGTAATGGTCAGCATAGTTGCCTTCCAAGCAGTTGATCCGGGTTCGATTCCCGGCCACCGCAGCAGGCTTTTAATTTCGCGTATGAGTACTTTTGCCACGCGCCCTTACATTAATGTTTTGCCGCCTCTTACTCGCTGCAGACCAGCCTATAGATAGTGTGTCTCGACTTGTCTCGACTTTGCTCAGCTGACGCGAGAGCTGACGCTCTCCAATCGGCCTATATCAAAACGACAAGCACGAGAAACGACTGAGAGAGGTAAGGAGAGGCGAGGCGAGGCGATGGACACACAGCACGCCCCTTCATTTCACGGTGGCGTCTCCCTGACCGAATCGGGCTGTAGCTCCGAAAACAAAGGAGAAAGAAAAATAGGAAGCGAAACTGCCAACAGCACCCTGTGTTCCCATGCGCTCACCCGCCCAAGTACTGACAAGGGCCAAAGTTGTTACATATCGGCAATCGGACACTTTCTTTCATTTTCTCTTTATCGTATGAGAACCAGTGTATTCAACATATGATGGCCATTGCCGAGTGAATGCTGTAGCGCTTCCCGACAAGTCGGGTCGGATCCTCTGTCTGTCGGCTTCCACGCAGAGTGATGATCTTTTGGTCATCACACTCGCCAGCTGAAATCGGCGCTGCCTTTTCGTGGTAGTAAAAGCGTAATGGCCCGTGGGGGGATCGAACCCACGACCTTCGCGTTATTAGCACGACGCTCTAACCAACTGAGCTAACGGGCCTCGACGGACGCAGATGCTCAGCCCTACGCTCGAAACATGTGGCATGAAGCCATACGTCATTTCTATGGTCGTCGTGTGTCTGCTTCCCTTGTCTGTATCCTGCTAACGCTCACGAAACAGTAGCTATATTGCGAGCAGGACGGGAAACGGCAGTTCGGACAGCTCAAACTTGTCACGATTCGTGTGGGAAAAATTCCGTTCCGGTACCGGGAATTGAACCCGGGCCTCCTGGGTGAAAGCCAGGTATCCTAGCCACCAGACCACACCGGACGTGGGCGCTCACTCGACGCTTCGGACGGTCGCTTGGCGCATTTCGTGTCGAGTCCCGCGTCGTCGCCCTTCTCTCTTTGCGAGCATCTTTGCGCATACTGACTGGCAAGGCGCACACCTCAAACGTCTCAGAGCAATGCTTTTGGCTTCATGCTCTGCTGGGAGAAGAGGAAAAGGGAAGCTGTAAGTAGCAATAACAGGGAGTAAACATTTTCCCGCTGAAGCGTTGAAACGTCGTGGATAACAATCAAGAAATAAGTTGGTGCCCTAGCAACAGCACCACCATCAGTCACAGAAAATTAAATGCCCCGGGTGAGGATCGAACTCACGACCTTAAGATTATGAGACTTACGCGCTGCCTACTGCGCTACCGAGGCACGGGTGCACCGCTTGCCCTCGAAAATAGGTAAACCCCGTACCCAATATTAGACGTAGAGACACTGTACTTCCTGGATAACGTGTTCTGTTACTACACGTGCATTGCCGGCCCATTTGATTGCGGTGTTGCTGCAGCTGTTGCAACGATAGGCAGCACTCCTTGTCGTTAAAGTTCAGTGCCTCGGAGGCACCTGGACACAGCAACTTGTGAGGCCAGGCCGGCGCTAGTCTGTAGAACATGATGCGAGCGTCCTAGTGGGGACCCGCGAGTGCTGCGTTCTCGGTTCTTCTCAAGGGAATCCAGCTATATATTCTTGTGGATCGTGCATCTCAAGCGCGAAAGCCACACGGCAGCACTATCGCGGGAAAAGCAAAATGATGCATCGGCCGGGAATCGAACCCGGGCCGCCCGCGTGGCAGGCGAGCATTCTACCACTGAACCACCGATGCTCGGGGCGGTAGTACGTTCACGCTGCTTCCCGAGCGCATGTCGCAAGGGAAAGTGGGACTGCCGTCGAGCGCCGTAGCATTCTGTCGAGAAGATGCTGCAGACGCTGAATCCTGCACTGCACTGCTTAAAAATGCCGCCAGAACGCGGTCCTCTGCGTACTCTTGCGTCGCCGGCGCCGACTCTTGCCAAAGGATGCGAAGTGTGCGTGGATACGCCGTCCGAATGCAACTGGATGTGTTCCCCTAGCCTACCTCGAAATGCGCCTGCAGGTACGATCACCTTCGGCCGCTGCCGACAGGCGGGAAGCCGACACCGCGCGGCGTCGGGGCGCTCGCTTGTGCGGTGGTGGTGTAATGGTCAGCATAGTTGCCTTCCAAGCAGTTGATCCGGGTTCGATTCCCGGCCACCGCAGCAGGCTTTTAATTTCGCGTATGAGTACTTTTGCCACGCGCCCTTACATTAATGTTTTGCCGCCTCTTACTCGCTGCAGACCAGCCTATAGATAGTGTGTCTCGACTTGTCTCGACTTTGCTCAGCTGACGCGAGAGCTGACGCTCTCCAATCGGCCTATATCAAAACGACAAGCACGAGAAACGACTGAGAGAGGTAAGGAGAGGCGAGGCGAGGCGATGGACACACAGCACGCCCCTTCATTTCACGGTGGCGTCTCCCTGACCGAATCGGGCTGTAGCTCCGAAAACAAAGGAGAAAGAAAAATAGGAAGCGAAACTGCCAACAGCACCCTGTGTTCCCATGCGCTCACCCGCCCAAGTACTGACAAGGGCCAAAGTTGTTACATATCGGCAATCGGACACTTTCTTTCATTTTCTCTTTATCGTATGAGAACCAGTGTATTCAACATATGATGGCCATTGCCGAGTGAATGCTGTAGCGCTTCCCGACAAGTCGGGTCGGATCCTCTGTCTGTCGGCTTCCACGCAGAGTGATGATCTTTTGGTCATCACACTCGCCAGCTGAAATCGGCGCTGCCTTTTCGTGGTAGTAAAAGCGTAATGGCCCGTGGGGGGATCGAACCCACGACCTTCGCGTTATTAGCACGACGCTCTAACCAACTGAGCTAACGGGCCTCGACGGACGCAGATGCTCAGCCCTACGCTCGAAACATGTGGCATGAAGCCATACGTCATTTCTATGGTCGTCGTGTGTCTGCTTCCCTTGTCTGTATCCTGCTAACGCTCACGAAACAGTAGCTATATTGCGAGCAGGACGGGAAACGGCAGTTCGGACAGCTCAAACTTGTCACGATTCGTGTGGGAAAAATTCCGTTCCGGTACCGGGAATTGAACCCGGGCCTCCTGGGTGAAAGCCAGGTATCCTAGCCACCAGACCACACCGGACGTGGGCGCTCACTCGACGCTTCGGACGGTCGCTTGGCGCATTTCGTGTCGAGTCCCGCGTCGTCGCCCTTCTCTCTTTGCGAGCATCTTTGCGCATACTGACTGGCAAGGCGCACACCTCAAACGTCTCAGAGCAATGCTTTTGGCTTCATGCTCTGCTGGGAGAAGAGGAAAAGGGAAGCTGTAAGTAGCAATAACAGGGAGTAAACATTTTCCCGCTGAAGCGTTGAAACGTCGTGGATAACAATCAAGAAATAAGTTGGTGCCCTAGCAACAGCACCACCATCAGTCACAGAAAATTAAATGCCCCGGGTGAGGATCGAACTCACGACCTTAAGATTATGAGACTTACGCGCTGCCTACTGCGCTACCGAGGCACGGGTGCACCGCTTGCCCTCGAAAATAGGTAAACCCCGTACCCAATATTAGACGTAGAGACACTGTACTTCCTGGATAACGTGTTCTGTTACTACACGTGCATTGCCGGCCCATTTGATTGCGGTGTTGCTGCAGCTGTTGCAACGATAGGCAGCACTCCTTGTCGTTAAAGTTCAGTGCCTCGGAGGCACCTGGACACAGCAACTTGTGAGGCCAGGCCGGCGCTAGTCTGTAGAACATGATGCGAGCGTCCTAGTGGGGACCCGCGAGTGCTGCGTTCTCGGTTCTTCTCAAGGGAATCCAGCTATATATTCTTGTGGATCGTGCATCTCAAGCGCGAAAGCCACACGGCAGCACTATCGCGGGAAAAGCAAAATGATGCATCGGCCGGGAATCGAACCCGGGCCGCCCGCGTGGCAGGCGAGCATTCTACCACTGAACCACCGATGCTCGGGGCGGTAGTACGTTCACGCTGCTTCCCGAGCGCATGTCGCAAGGGAAAGTGGGACTGCCGTCGAGCGCCGTAGCATTCTGTCGAGAAGATGCTGCAGACGCTGAATCCTGCACTGCACTGCTTAAAAATGCCGCCAGAACGCGGTCCTCTGCGTACTCTTGCGTCGCCGGCGCCGACTCTTGCCAAAGGATGCGAAGTGTGCGTGGATACGCCGTCCGAATGCAACTGGATGTGTTCCCCTAGCCTACCTCGAAATGCGCCTGCAGGTACGATCACCTTCGGCCGCTGCCGACAGGCGGGAAGCCGACACCGCGCGGCGTCGGGGCGCTCGCTTGTGCGGTGGTGGTGTAATGGTCAGCATAGTTGCCTTCCAAGCAGTTGATCCGGGTTCGATTCCCGGCCACCGCAGCAGGCTTTTAATTTCGCGTATGAGTACTTTTGCCACGCGCCCTTACATTAATGTTTTGCCGCCTCTTACTCGCTGCAGACCAGCCTATAGATAGTGTGTCTCGACTTGTCTCGACTTTGCTCAGCTGACGCGAGAGCTGACGCTCTCCAATCGGCCTATATCAAAACGACAAGCACGAGAAACGACTGAGAGAGGTAAGGAGAGGCGAGGCGAGGCGATGGACACACAGCACGCCCCTTCATTTCACGGTGGCGTCTCCCTGACCGAATCGGGCTGTAGCTCCGAAAACAAAGGAGAAAGAAAAATAGGAAGCGAAACTGCCAACAGCACCCTGTGTTCCCATGCGCTCACCCGCCCAAGTACTGACAAGGGCCAAAGTTGTTACATATCGGCAATCGGACACTTTCTTTCATTTTCTCTTTATCGTATGAGAACCAGTGTATTCAACATATGATGGCCATTGCCGAGTGAATGCTGTAGCGCTTCCCGACAAGTCGGGTCGGATCCTCTGTCTGTCGGCTTCCACGCAGAGTGATGATCTTTTGGTCATCACACTCGCCAGCTGAAATCGGCGCTGCCTTTTCGTGGTAGTAAAAGCGTAATGGCCCGTGGGGGGATCGAACCCACGACCTTCGCGTTATTAGCACGACGCTCTAACCAACTGAGCTAACGGGCCTCGACGGACGCAGATGCTCAGCCCTACGCTCGAAACATGTGGCATGAAGCCATACGTCATTTCTATGGTCGTCGTGTGTCTGCTTCCCTTGTCTGTATCCTGCTAACGCTCACGAAACAGTAGCTATATTGCGAGCAGGACGGGAAACGGCAGTTCGGACAGCTCAAACTTGTCACGATTCGTGTGGGAAAAATTCCGTTCCGGTACCGGGAATTGAACCCGGGCCTCCTGGGTGAAAGCCAGGTATCCTAGCCACCAGACCACACCGGACGTGGGCGCTCACTCGACGCTTCGGACGGTCGCTTGGCGCATTTCGTGTCGAGTCCCGCGTCGTCGCCCTTCTCTCTTTGCGAGCATCTTTGCGCATACTGACTGCAAGGCGCACACCTCAAACGTCTCAGAGCAATGCTTTTGGCTTCATGCTCTGCTGGGAGAAGAGGAAAAGGGAAGCTGTAAGTAGCAATAACAGGGAGTAAACATTTTCCCGCTGAAGCGTTGAAACGTCGTGGATAACAATCAAGAAATAAGTTGGTGCCCTAGCAACAGCACCACCATCAGTCACAGAAAATTAAATGCCCCGGGTGAGGATCGAACTCACGACCTTAAGATTATGAGACTTACGCGCTGCCTACTGCGCTACCGAGGCACGGGTGCACCGCTTGCCCTCGAAAATAGGTAAACCCCGTACCCAATATTAGACGTAGAGACACT
>NW_026046631.1:0-31793 GCF_023864275.1 Schistocerca cancellata
ATTGCCACGGAGGTGAATGCAGCTAACCACTGTAGTTAGTGTCCCGACAGCGCAGGCACGTTCATCTGCTCGTATGCATGTGATGGAGACCGTGTCTGCCACTGCTGTGGCGTACACCTTGGCCTAGGCTTTGCTGTGTATCGACACTTTGCAATTCCAGCCAAGCTGCTTTCGGGGGCGCCTCCGTGGCCGTGATCGTCTAGTGGTTAGGACATTGCGTTGTGGCCGCAATAACCCAGGTTCGAATCCTGGTCACGGCAATTTTGAAAGTTTTTCCTTGCTGCCGTTGCATTGACGATAGTGGCACGAAGTACTCGAAATCACAGTGCTTTCTTGGTTTTTCACTCGTGTTCCCGCAGGCCGCAGTTTGTACTTGAGCTCACATATGTTTTGTTACATGGAGCATTCCTAGCTCCGCCTGACAGTACAGCTACGATACTTTAGTGGTTACGGAAAGCCCAGGTTCGAAAACCTGGTCACGGCACGAAAACGTCTCTTGATGCTGTCTCCTTAACTACGACAGCTACAGACAAGTGGCGTCGCTACCATATGGCGGGCACGGCATTTTCTTGTTGTGGGTGGCCTAAAGAGACGCTTCCAGTGGAGAGCAGTGAAAATACATGGCACGGCGATTGCAAGATACTTCCATTTCGAAGTGATCTTTGTAGTACAAAGGGAACGTTTTGCCGCCGCTCTTGCAAGGGGTAACGTGCCGAGCGGTCTAAGGCGCTGGTTTTAGGCACCAGTCTCTTCGGAGGCGTGGGTTCGAATCCCACCGTTGCCAATTTTGGCGTCTCATTTTTGTGCCGTTGCTGTGTGTTCTCGTGGAGTAGGACGCAGCTCATGTGACGCGCGTGTTGCGTAGGTAGCGTGGCCGAGCGGTCTCAGGCGCTGGTTTCAGGCACAAGTCTCTTCGGAGGCGTGGGTTCGAATCCCACTGCTGCCAAAACGTGTAATGTTTCCTGCATCGAAGTCACATGCACTCATTGCCCGCAAAGGAAACAGCACAACAAGGCGTGAGCGTCTGCTTCGTGAATTGTCGTAGAACAAGTACGTGGTGCAACGGCAGGATTTGTAGGCGCCTTTTGCTCTCATCACTGCTGGCGTTCGTCTCCACGATATGCGTCCAGAGCATGCCGTTCTATAGCGTGCGAGAGTGGATTTTTTTACAGTTGTCGTCAGTTAATCGTGGGTGGTTGCTGCGTTCGCTGGAGGAGCACTGGCGTTGTAATCCGGTGTAGTCTAGTGGCTAGGATACCTGGCTCTCACCCAGGAGGCCCGGGTTCGATTCCCGGTACCGGAAATGCGCGTTTTTGTTGCTCCTCATATGCGACTTGTCTCGACTTTGCTCGACTGACGCTACGCTGACGCGTGCAGAAAGCCACGTTAAGTATGATTCGAGGCAACACCCGACGGCGAGAGAGATGCTGCGTCTGTCCACTTGTTATCGAGTCACATGTCTGTAGTCAAGAGGCTTGGAGGACTGCAAGACATTGCCACGGAGGTGAATGCAGCTAACCACTGTAGTTAGTGTCCCGACAGCGCAGGCACGTTCATCTGCTCGTATGCATGTGATGGAGACCGTGTCCTGCCACTGCTGTGGCGTACACCTTGGCCTAGGCTTTGCTGTGTATCGACACTTGCATTCCAGCCAGCTGCTTTCGGGGGGCGCCTCCGTGGCCGTGATCGTCTAGTGGTTAGGACATTGCGTTGTGGCCGCAAATAACCCAGGTTCGAATCCTGGTCACGGCAATTTTGAAAGTTTTTCCTTGCTGCCGTTGCTTTGACGATAGTTGCACGAGTACTCGAAATCACAGTGCTTTCTTGGTTTTTCACTCGTGTTCCGCAGGCCGCAGTTTGTACTTGAGCTCACATATGTTTGTTACATGGAGCATTCTAGCTCCGCCTGACAGGTACAGCTACGATACTTTAGTGGTTACGGAAAGCCCAGGTTCGAAACCTGGTCACGGCACGAAAACGTCTCTTGATGCTGTCTCCTTAACTACGACAGCTACAGACAAGTGGCGTCGCTACCATATGGCGGGCACGGCATTTTCTTGTTGTGGGTGGCCTAAAGAGACGCTTCCAGTGGGAGAGCAGTGAAAATACATGGCACGGCGATTGCCAAGATACTTCCATTTCGAAGTGATCTTTGTAGTACAAAGGGAACGTTTTGCCGCCGCTCTTGCAAGGGTAACGTGGCCGAGCGGTCTAAAGGCGCTGGTTTTAGGCACCAGTCTCTTCGGAGGCGTGGGTTCGAATCCCACCGTTGCCAATTTTTGGCGTCTCATTTTTGTGCCGTTGCTGTGTGTTCTCGTGGAGTAGGACGCAGCTCATGTGACGCGCGTGTTGCGTAGGTAGCGTGGCCGAGCGGTCTCAGGCGCTGGTTTCAGGCACAAGTCTCTTCGGAGGCGTGGGTTCGAATCCCACTGCTGCCAAACGTGTAATGTTTCCTGCATCGAAGTCACATGCACTCATTGCCCGCAAAGGAAACAGCACAACAAGGCGTGAGCGTCTGCTTCGTGAATTGTCGTAGAACAGTACGTGGTGCAACGGCAGGATTTGTAGGCGCCTTTTGCTCTCATCACTGCTGGCGTTCGTCTCCACGATATGCGTCCAGAGCATGCCGTTCTATAGCGTGCCGAGAGTGGATTTTTTTACAGTTGTCGTCAGTTAATCGTGGGTGGTTGCTGCGTTCGCTGAGGAGCACTGGCGTTGTAATCCGGTGTAGTCTAGTGGCTAGGATACCTGGCTCTCACCCAGGAGGCCCGGCGGCCCGGGTTCGATTCCCGGTACCGGAAATGCGCGTTTTTGTTGCTCCTCTTATGCGACTTGTCTCGACTTTGCTCGACTGACGCTTACGCTGACGCGTGCAGAAAGCCACGTTAAGTATGATTCGGAGGCAACACCCGACGGCGAGAGAGATGCTGCGTCTGTCCACTTGTTATCGAGTCACATGTCTGTAGTCAAGAGGCTTGGAGGACTGCAAGACATTGCCACGGAGGTGAATGCAGCTAACCACTGTAGTTAGTGTCCCGACAGCGCAGGCACGTTCATCTGCTCGTATGCATGTGATGGAGAACCGTGGTCTGCCACTGCTGTGGCGTACACCTTGGCCTAGGCTTTGCTGTGTATCGACACTTGCATTCCAGCCAGCTGCTTTCGGGGGCGCCTCCGTGGCCGTGATCGTCTAGTGGTTAGGACATTGCGTTGTGGCCGCAATAACCCAGGTTCGAATCCTGGTCACGGCAATTTTGAAAGTTTTTCCTTGCTGCCGTTGCATTGACGATAGTGCACGAGTACTCGAAATCACAGTGCTTTCTTGGTTTTTCACTCGTGTTCCGCAGGCCGCAGTTTTGTACTTGAGCTCACATATGTTTGTTACATGGAGCATTCTAGCTCCGCCTGACAGGTACAGCTACGATACTTTAGTGGTTACGGAAAGCCCAGGTTCGAAACCTGGTCACGGCACGAAAACGTCTCTTGATGCTGTCTCCTTAACTACGGACAGCTACAGACAAGTGGCCGTCCGCTACCATATGGGCGGGCACGGCATTTTCTTGTTGTGGGTGGCCTAAAGAGACGCTTCCAGTGGGAGAGCAGTGAAAATACATGGCAACGGCGATTGCCAAGATACTTCCATTTCGAAGTGATCTTTGTAGTACAAAGGGGAACGTTTTGCCGCCGCTCTTGCAAGGGTAACGTGGCCGAGCGGTCTAAGGCGCTGGTTTTAGGCACCAGTCTCTTCGGAGGCGTGGGTTCGAATCCCACCATTGCCAATTTTGGCGTCTCATTTTTGTGCCGTTGCTGTGTGTTCTCGTGGAGTAGGACGCAGCTCATGTGACGCGCGTGTTGCGTAGGTAGCGTGGCCGAGCGGTCTCAGGCGCTGGTTTCAGGCACAAGTCTCTTCGGAGGCGTGGGTTCGAATCCCACTGCTGCCAAAACGTGTAATGTTTCCTGCATCGAAGTCACATGCCACTCATTGCCCGCAAAGGAAACAGCACAACAAGGCGTGAGCGTCTGCTTCGTGAATTGTCGTAGAACAGTACGTGGTGCAACGGCAGGATTTGTAGGCGCCTTTTGCTCTCATCACTGCTGGCGTTCGTCTCCACGATATGCGTCCAGAGCATGCCGTTCTATAGCGTGCGAGAGTGGATTTTTTACAGTTGTCGTCAGTTAATCGTGGGTGGTTGCCTGCGTTCGCTGGAGGAGCACTGGCGTTGGTAATCCGGTGTAGTCTAGTGGCTAGGATACCTGGCTCTCACACCAGGAGGCCCCGGGTTCGATTCCCGGTACCGGAAATGCGCGTTTTTGTTGCTCCTCTTATGCGACTTGTCTCGACTTTGCTCGACTGACGCTACGCTGACGCGTGCAGAAAGCCACGTTAAGTATGATTCGAGGCAACACCCGACGGCGAGAGAGATGCTGCGTCTGTCCACTTGTTATCGAGTCACATGTCTGTAGTCAAGAGGCTTGGAGGACTGCAAGACATTGCCACGGAGGTGAATGCAGCTAACCACTGTAGTTAGTGTCCCGACAGCGCAGGCACGTTCATCTGCTCGTATGCATGTGATGGAGACCGTGTCTGCCACTGCTGTGGCGTACACCTTGGCCTAGGCTTTGCTGTGTATCGACACTTGCATTCCAGCCAGCTGCTTTCGGGGGGCGCCTCCGTGGCCGTGATCGTCTAGTGGTTAGGACATTGCGTTGTGGCCGCAATAACCCAGGTTCGAATCCTGGTCACGGCAATTTTGAAAGTTTTTCCTTGCTGCCGTTGCATTGACGATAGTGCACGAGTACTCGAAATCACAGTGCTTTCTTGGTTTTTCACTCGTGTTCCGCAGGCCGCAGTTTGTACTTGAGCTCACATATGTTTGTTACATGGAGCATTCCTAGCTCCGCCTGACAGGTACAGCTACGATACTTTAGTGGTTACGGAAAGCCCAGGTTCGAAACCTGGTCACGGCACGAAAACGTCTCTTGATGCTGTCTCCTTAACTACGACAGCTACAGACAAGTGGCGTCCGCTACCATATGGCGGGCACGGCATTTTCTTGTTGTGGGTGGCCTAAAGAGACGCTTCCAGTGGGAGAGCAGTGAAAATACATGGCACGGCGATTGCCAAGATACTTCCATTTTCGAAGTGATCTTTGTAGTACAAACTGAACGTTTTGCCGCCGCTCTTGCAAGGGTAACGTGGCCGAGCGGTCTAAGGCGCTGGTTTTAGGCACCAGTCTCTTCGGAGGCGTGGGTTCGAATCCCCACCGTTGCCAATTTTGGCGTCTCATTTTTGTGCCGTTGCTGTGTGTTCTCGTGGAGTAGGACGCAGCTCATGTGACGCGCGTGTTGCGTAGGTAGCGTGGCCGAGCGGTCTCAGGCGGCTGGTTTCAGGCACAAGTCTCTTCGGAGGCGTGGGTTCGAATCCCACTGCTGCCAAACGTGTAATGTTTCCTGCATCGAAGTCACATGCACTCATTGCCCGCAAAGGAAACAGCACAACAAGGCGTGAGCGTCTGCTTCGTGAATTGTCGTAGAACAGTACGTGGTGCAACGGCAGGATTTGTAGGCGCCTTTTGCTCTCATCACTGCTGGCGTTCGTCTCCACGATATGCGTCCAGAGCATGCCGTTCTATAGCGTGCGAGAGTGGATTTTTTACAGTTGTCGTCAGTTAATCGTGGGTGGTTGCTGCGTTCGCTGGAGGAGCACTGGCGTTGTAATCCGGTGTAGTCTAGTGCTAGGATACCTGGCTCTCCACCCAGGAGGCCCGGGGTGTGTCGATTCCCGGTACCCGGAAATGCGCGTTTTTTGTTGCTCCTCTTATGCGACTTGTCTCGACTTTGCTCGACTGACGCTACGCTGACGCGTGCAGAAAGCCACGTTAAGTATGATTCGAGGCAACACCCGACGGCGAGAGAGATGCTGCGTCTGTCCACTTGTTATCGAGTCACATGTCTGTAGTCAAGAGGCTTGGAGGACTGCAAGACATTGCCACGGAGGTGAATGCAGCTAACCACTGTAGTTAGTGTCCCGACAGCGCAGGCACGTTCATCTGCTCGTATGCATGTGATGGAGACCGTGTCTGCCACTGCTGTGGCGTACACCTTGGCCTAGGCTTTGCTGTGTATCGACACTTGCATTCCAGCCAGCTGCTTTCGGGGGCGCCTCCGTGGCCGTGATCGTCTAGTGGTTAGGACATTGCGTTGTGGCCGCAATAACCCAGGTTCGAATCCTGGTCACGGCAATTTTGAAAGTTTTTCCTTGCTGCCGTTGCATTGACGATAGTGCACGAGTACTCGAAATCACAGTGCTTTCTTGGTTTTTCACTCGTGTTCCGCAGGCCGCAGTTTGTACTTGAGCTCACATATGTTTGTTACATGGAGCATTCTAGCTCCGCCTGACAGGTACAGCTACGATACTTTAGTGGTTACGGAAAGCCCAGGTTCGAAACCTGGTCACGGCACGAAAACGTCTCTTGATGCTGTCTCCTTAACTACGACAGCTACAGACAAGTGGCGTCGCTACCATATGGCGGGCACGGCATTTTCTTGTTGTGGGTGGCCTAAAGAGACGCTTCCAGTGGGAGAGCAGTGAAAATACATGGCACGGCGATTGCCAAGATACTTCCATTTCGAAGTGATCTTTGTAGTACAAAGGGAACGTTTTGCCGCCGCTCTTGCAAGGGTAACGTGGCCGAGCGGTCTAAGGCGCTGGTTTTAGGCACCAGTCTCTTCGGAGGCGTGGGTTCGAATCCCACCGTTGCCAATTTTGGCGTCTCATTTTTGTGCCGTTGCTGTGTGTTCTCGTGGAGTAGGACGCAGCTCATGTGACGCGCGTGTTGCGTAGGTAGCGTGGCCGAGCGGTCTCAGGCGCTGGTTTCAGGCACAAGTCTCTTCGGAGGCGTGGGTTCGAATCCCACTGCTGCCAAACGTGTAATGTTTCCTGCATCGAAGTCACATGCACTCATTGCCCGCAAAGGAAACAGCACAACAAGGCGTGAGCGTCTGCTTCGTGAATTGTCGTAGAACAGTACGTGGTGCAACGGCAGGATTTGTAGGCGCCTTTTGCTCTCATCACTGCTGGCGTTCGTCTCCACGATATGCGTCCAGAGCATGCCGTTCTATAGCGTGCGAGAGTGGATTTTTTACAGTTGTCGTCAGTTAATCGTGGGTGGTTGCTGCGTTCGCTGGAGGAGCACTGGCGTTGTAATCCGGTGTAGTCTAGTGGCTAGGATACCTGGCTCTCACCCAGGAGGCCCGGGTTCGATTCCCGGTACCGGAAATGCGCGTTTTTGTTGCTCCTCTTATGCGACTTGTCTCGACTTTGCTCGACTGACGCTACGCTGACGCGTGCAGAAAGCCACGTTAAGTATGATTCGAGGCAACACCCGACGGCGAGAGAGATGCTGCGTCTGTCCACTTGTTATCGAGTCACATGTCTGTAGTCAAGAGGCTTGGAGGACTGCAAGACATTGCCACGGAGGTGAATGCAGCTAACCACTGTAGTTAGTGTCCCGACAGCGCAGGCACGTTCATCTGCTCGTATGCATGTGATGGAGACCGTGTCTGCCACTGCTGTGGCGTACACCTTGGCCTAGGCTTTGCTGTGTATCGACACTTGCATTCCAGCCAGCTGCTTTCGGGGGCGCCTCCGTGGCCGTGATCGTCTAGTGGTTAGGACATTGCGTTGTGGCCGCAATAACCCAGGTTCGAATCCTGGTCACGGCAATTTTGAAAGTTTTTCCTTGCTGCCGTTGCATTGACGATAGTGCACGAGTACTCGAAATCACAGTGCTTTCTTGGTTTTTCACTCGTGTTCCGCAGGCCGCAGTTTGTACTTGAGCTCACATATGTTTGTTACATGGAGCATTCTAGCTCCGCCTGACAGGTACAGCTACGATACTTTAGTGGTTACGGAAAGCCCAGGTTCGAAACCTGGTCACGGCACGAAAACGTCTCTTGATGCTGTCTCCTTAACTACGACAGCTACAGACAAGTGGCGTCGCTACCATATGGCGGGCACGGCATTTTCTTGTTGTGGGTGGCCTAAAGAGACGCTTCCAGTGGGAGAGCAGTGAAAATACATGGCACGGCGATTGCCAAGATACTTCCATTTCGAAGTGATCTTTGTAGTACAAACGGAACGTTTTGCCGCCGCTCTTGCAAGGGTAACGTGGCCGAGCGGTCTAAGGCGCTGGTTTTAGGCACCAGTCTCTTCGGAGGCGTGGGTTCGAATCCCACCGTTGCCAATTTTGGCGTCTCATTTTTGTGCCGTTGCTGTGTGTTCTCGTGGAGTAGGACGCAGCTCATGTGACGCGCGTGTTGCGTAGGTAGCGTGGCCGAGCGGTCTCAGGCGCTGGTTTCAGGCACAAGTCTCTTCGGAGGCGTGGGTTCGAATCCCACTGCTGCCAAACGTGTAATGTTTCCTGCATCGAAGTCACATGCACTCATTGCCCGCAAAGGAAACAGCACAACAAGGCGTGAGCGTCTGCTTCGTGAATTGTCGTAGAACAGTACGTGGTGCAACGGCAGGATTTGTAGGCGCCTTTTGCTCTCATCACTGCTGGCGTTCGTCTCCACGATATGCGTCCAGAGCATGCCGTTCTATAGCGTGCGAGAGTGGATTTTTTACAGTTGTCGTCAGTTAATCGTGGGTGGTTGCTGCGTTCGCTGGAGGAGCACTGGCGTTGTAATCCGGTGTAGTCTAGTGGCTAGGATACCTGGCTCTCACCCAGGAGGCCCGGGTTCGATTCCCGGTACCGGAAATGCGCGTTTTTGTTGCTCCTCTTATGCGACTTGTCTCGACTTTGCTCGACTGACGCTACGCTGACGCGTGCAGAAAGCCACGTTAAGTATGATTCGAGGCAACACCCGACGGCGAGAGAGATGCTGCGTCTGTCCACTTGTTATCGAGTCACATGTCTGTAGTCAAGAGGCTTGGAGGACTGCAAGACATTGCCACGGAGGTGAATGCAGCTAACCACTGTAGTTAGTGTCCCGACAGCGCAGGCACGTTCATCTGCTCGTATGCATGTGATGGAGACCGTGTCTGCCACTGCTGTGGCGTACACCTTGGCCTAGGCTTTGCTGTGTATCGACACTTGCATTCCAGCCAGCTGCTTTCGGGGGCGCCTCCGTGGCCGTGATCGTCTAGTGGTTAGGACATTGCGTTGTGGCCGCAATAACCCAGGTTCGAATCCTGGTCACGGCAATTTTGAAAGTTTTTCCTTGCTGCCGTTGCATTGACGATAGTGCACGAGTACTCGAAATCACAGTGCTTTCTTGGTTTTTCACTCGTGTTCCGCAGGCCGCAGTTTGTACTTGAGCTCACATATGTTTGTTACATGGAGCATTCTAGCTCCGCCTGACAGGTACAGCTACGATACTTTAGTGGTTACGGAAAGCCCAGGTTCGAAACCTGGTCACGGCACGAAAACGTCTCTTGATGCTGTCTCCTTAACTACGACAGCTACAGACAAGTGGCGTCGCTACCATATGGCGGGCACGGCATTTTCTTGTTGTGGGTGGCCTAAAGAGACGCTTCCAGTGGGAGAGCAGTGAAAATACATGGCACGGCGATTGCCAAGATACTTCCATTTCGAAGTGATCTTTGTAGTACAAAGGGAACGTTTTGCCGCCGCTCTTGCAAGGGTAACGTGGCCGAGCGGTCTAAGGCGCTGGTTTTAGGCACCAGTCTCTTCGGAGGCGTGGGTTCGAATCCCACCGTTGCCAATTTTGGCGTCTCATTTTTGTGCCGTTGCTGTGTGTTCTCGTGGAGTAGGACGCAGCTCATGTGACGCGCGTGTTGCGTAGGTAGCGTGGCCGAGCGGTCTCAGGCGCTGGTTTCAGGCACAAGTCTCTTCGGAGGCGTGGGTTCGAATCCCACTGCTGCCAAACGTGTAATGTTTCCTGCATCGAAGTCACATGCACTCATTGCCCGCAAAGGAAACAGCACAACAAGGCGTGAGCGTCTGCTTCGTGAATTGTCGTAGAACAGTACGTGGTGCAACGGCAGGATTTGTAGGCGCCTTTTGCTCTCATCACTGCTGGCGTTCGTCTCCACGATATGCGTCCAGAGCATGCCGTTCTATAGCGTGCGAGAGTGGATTTTTTACAGTTGTCGTCAGTTAATCGTGGGTGGTTGCTGCGTTCGCTGGAGGAGCACTGGCGTTGTAATCCGGTGTAGTCTAGTGGCTAGGATACCTGGCTCTCACCCAGGAGGCCCGGGTTCGATTCCCGGTACCGGAAATGCGCGTTTTTGTTGCTCCTCTTATGCGACTTGTCTCGACTTTGCTCGACTGACGCTACGCTGACGCGTGCAGAAAGCCACGTTAAGTATGATTCGAGGCAACACCCGACGGCGAGAGAGATGCTGCGTCTGTCCACTTGTTATCGAGTCACATGTCTGTAGTCAAGAGGCTTGGAGGACTGCAAGACATTGCCACGGAGGTGAATGCAGCTAACCACTGTAGTTAGTGTCCCGACAGCGCAGGCACGTTCATCTGCTCGTATGCATGTGATGGAGACCGTGTCTGCCACTGCTGTGGCGTACACCTTGGCCTAGGCTTTGCTGTGTATCGACACTTGCATTCCAGCCAGCTGCTTTCGGGGGCGCCTCCGTGGCCGTGATCGTCTAGTGGTTAGGACATTGCGTTGTGGCCGCAATAACCCAGGTTCGAATCCTGGTCACGGCAATTTTGAAAGTTTTTCCTTGCTGCCGTTGCATTGACGATAGTGCACGAGTACTCGAAATCACAGTGCTTTCTTGGTTTTTCACTCGTGTTCCGCAGGCCGCAGTTTGTACTTGAGCTCAC
Source organism: Schistocerca cancellata (assembly GCF_023864275.1). NCBI lineage: Eukaryota > Metazoa > Arthropoda > Insecta > Orthoptera > Acrididae > Schistocerca > Schistocerca cancellata. The sequence goes on from NW_026046631.1 coordinate 10,812, forward strand.
ATATGTTTGTTACATGGAGCATTCTAGCTCCGCCTGACAGGTACAGCTACGATACTTTAGTGGTTACGGAAAGCCCAGGTTCGAAACCTGGTCACGGCACGAAAACGTCTCTTGATGCTGTCTCCTTAACTACGACAGCTACAGACAAGTGGCGTCGCTACCATATGGCGGGCACGGCATTTTCTTGTTGTGGGTGGCCTAAAGAGACGCTTCCAGTGGGAGAGCAGTGAAAATACATGGCACGGCGATTGCCAAGATACTTCCATTTCGAAGTGATCTTTGTAGTACAAACGGAACGTTTTGCCGCCGCTCTTGCAAGGGTAACGTGGCCGAGCGGTCTAAGGCGCTGGTTTTAGGCACCAGTCTCTTCGGAGGCGTGGGTTCGAATCCCACCGTTGCCAATTTTGGCGTCTCATTTTTGTGCCGTTGCTGTGTGTTCTCGTGGAGTAGGACGCAGCTCATGTGACGCGCGTGTTGCGTAGGTAGCGTGGCCGAGCGGTCTCAGGCGCTGGTTTCAGGCACAAGTCTCTTCGGAGGCGTGGGTTCGAATCCCACTGCTGCCAAACGTGTAATGTTTCCTGCATCGAAGTCACATGCACTCATTGCCCGCAAAGGAAACAGCACAACAAGGCGTGAGCGTCTGCTTCGTGAATTGTCGTAGAACAGTACGTGGTGCAACGGCAGGATTTGTAGGCGCCTTTTGCTCTCATCACTGCTGGCGTTCGTCTCCACGATATGCGTCCAGAGCATGCCGTTCTATAGCGTGCGAGAGTGGATTTTTTACAGTTGTCGTCAGTTAATCGTGGGTGGTTGCTGCGTTCGCTGGAGGAGCACTGGCGTTGTAATCCGGTGTAGTCTAGTGGCTAGGATACCTGGCTCTCACCCAGGAGGCCCGGGTTCGATTCCCGGTACCGGAAATGCGCGTTTTTGTTGCTCCTCTTATGCGACTTGTCTCGACTTTGCTCGACTGACGCTACGCTGACGCGTGCAGAAAGCCACGTTAAGTATGATTCGAGGCAACACCCGACGGCGAGAGAGATGCTGCGTCTGTCCACTTGTTATCGAGTCACATGTCTGTAGTCAAGAGGCTTGGAGGACTGCAAGACATTGCCACGGAGGTGAATGCAGCTAACCACTGTAGTTAGTGTCCCGACAGCGCAGGCACGTTCATCTGCTCGTATGCATGTGATGGAGACCGTGTCTGCCACTGCTGTGGCGTACACCTTGGCCTAGGCTTTGCTGTGTATCGACACTTGCATTCCAGCCAGCTGCTTTCGGGGGCGCCTCCGTGGCCGTGATCGTCTAGTGGTTAGGACATTGCGTTGTGGCCGCAATAACCCAGGTTCGAATCCTGGTCACGGCAATTTTGAAAGTTTTTCCTTGCTGCCGTTGCATTGACGATAGTGCACGAGTACTCGAAATCACAGTGCTTTCTTGGTTTTTCACTCGTGTTCCGCAGGCCGCAGTTTGTACTTGAGCTCACATATGTTTGTTACATGGAGCATTCTAGCTCCGCCTGACAGGTACAGCTACGATACTTTAGTGGTTACGGAAAGCCCAGGTTCGAAACCTGGTCACGGCACGAAAACGTCTCTTGATGCTGTCTCCTTAACTACGACAGCTACAGACAAGTGGCGTCGCTACCATATGGCGGGCACGGCATTTTCTTGTTGTGGGTGGCCTAAAGAGACGCTTCCAGTGGGAGAGCAGTGAAAATACATGGCACGGCGATTGCCAAGATACTTCCATTTCGAAGTGATCTTTGTAGTACAAAGGGAACGTTTTGCCGCCGCTCTTGCAAGGGTAACGTGGCCGAGCGGTCTAAGGCGCTGGTTTTAGGCACCAGTCTCTTCGGAGGCGTGGGTTCGAATCCCACCGTTGCCAATTTTGGCGTCTCATTTTTGTGCCGTTGCTGTGTGTTCTCGTGGAGTAGGACGCAGCTCATGTGACGCGCGTGTTGCGTAGGTAGCGTGGCCGAGCGGTCTCAGGCGCTGGTTTCAGGCACAAGTCTCTTCGGAGGCGTGGGTTCGAATCCCACTGCTGCCAAACGTGTAATGTTTCCTGCATCGAAGTCACATGCACTCATTGCCCGCAAAGGAAACAGCACAACAAGGCGTGAGCGTCTGCTTCGTGAATTGTCGTAGAACAGTACGTGGTGCAACGGCAGGATTTGTAGGCGCCTTTTGCTCTCATCACTGCTGGCGTTCGTCTCCACGATATGCGTCCAGAGCATGCCGTTCTATAGCGTGCGAGAGTGGATTTTTTACAGTTGTCGTCAGTTAATCGTGGGTGGTTGCTGCGTTCGCTGGAGGAGCACTGGCGTTGTAATCCGGTGTAGTCTAGTGGCTAGGATACCTGGCTCTCACCCAGGAGGCCCGGGTTCGATTCCCGGTACCGGAAATGCGCGTTTTTGTTGCTCCTCTTATGCGACTTGTCTCGACTTTGCTCGACTGACGCTACGCTGACGCGTGCAGAAAGCCACGTTAAGTATGATTCGAGGCAACACCCGACGGCGAGAGAGATGCTGCGTCTGTCCACTTGTTATCGAGTCACATGTCTGTAGTCAAGAGGCTTGGAGGACTGCAAGACATTGCCACGGAGGTGAATGCAGCTAACCACTGTAGTTAGTGTCCCGACAGCGCAGGCACGTTCATCTGCTCGTATGCATGTGATGGAGACCGTGTCTGCCACTGCTGTGGCGTACACCTTGGCCTAGGCTTTGCTGTGTATCGACACTTGCATTCCAGCCAGCTGCTTTCGGGGGCGCCTCCGTGGCCGTGATCGTCTAGTGGTTAGGACATTGCGTTGTGGCCGCAATAACCCAGGTTCGAATCCTGGTCACGGCAATTTTGAAAGTTTTTCCTTGCTGCCGTTGCATTGACGATAGTGCACGAGTACTCGAAATCACAGTGCTTTCTTGGTTTTTCACTCGTGTTCCGCAGGCCGCAGTTTGTACTTGAGCTCACATATGTTTGTTACATGGAGCATTCTAGCTCCGCCTGACAGGTACAGCTACGATACTTTAGTGGTTACGGAAAGCCCAGGTTCGAAACCTGGTCACGGCACGAAAACGTCTCTTGATGCTGTCTCCTTAACTACGACAGCTACAGACAAGTGGCGTCGCTACCATATGGCGGGCACGGCATTTTCTTGTTGTGGGTGGCCTAAAGAGACGCTTCCAGTGGGAGAGCAGTGAAAATACATGGCACGGCGATTGCCAAGATACTTCCATTTCGAAGTGATCTTTGTAGTACAAAGGGAACGTTTTGCCGCCGCTCTTGCAAGGGTAACGTGGCCGAGCGGTCTAAGGCGCTGGTTTTAGGCACCAGTCTCTTCGGAGGCGTGGGTTCGAATCCCACCATTGCCAATTTTGGCGTCTCATTTTTGTGCCGTTGCTGTGTGTTCTCGTGGAGTAGGACGCAGCTCATGTGACGCGCGTGTTGCGTAGGTAGCGTGGCCGAGCGGTCTCAGGCGCTGGTTTCAGGCACAAGTCTCTTCGGAGGCGTGGGTTCGAATCCCACTGCTGCCAAACGTGTAATGTTTCCTGCATCGAAGTCACATGCACTCATTGCCCGCAAAGGAAACAGCACAACAAGGCGTGAGCGTCTGCTTCGTGAATTGTCGTAGAACAGTACGTGGTGCAACGGCAGGATTTGTAGGCGCCTTTTGCTCTCATCACTGCTGGCGTTCGTCTCCACGATATGCGTCCAGAGCATGCCGTTCTATAGCGTGCGAGAGTGGATTTTTTACAGTTGTCGTCAGTTAATCGTGGGTGGTTGCTGCGTTCGCTGGAGGAGCACTGGCGTTGTAATCCGGTGTAGTCTAGTGGCTAGGATACCTGGCTCTCACCCAGGAGGCCCGGGTTCGATTCCCGGTACCGGAAATGCGCGTTTTTGTTGCTCCTCTTATGCGACTTGTCTCGACTTTGCTCGACTGACGCTACGCTGACGCGTGCAGAAAGCCACGTTAAGTATGATTCGAGGCAACACCCGACGGCGAGAGAGATGCTGCGTCTGTCCACTTGTTATCGAGTCACATGTCTGTAGTCAAGAGGCTTGGAGGACTGCAAGACATTGCCACGGAGGTGAATGCAGCTAACCACTGTAGTTAGTGTCCCGACAGCGCAGGCACGTTCATCTGCTCGTATGCATGTGATGGAGACCGTGTCTGCCACTGCTGTGGCGTACACCTTGGCCTAGGCTTTGCTGTGTATCGACACTTGCATTCCAGCCAGCTGCTTTCGGGGGCGCCTCCGTGGCCGTGATCGTCTAGTGGTTAGGACATTGCGTTGTGGCCGCAATAACCCAGGTTCGAATCCTGGTCACGGCAATTTTGAAAGTTTTTCCTTGCTGCCGTTGCATTGACGATAGTGCACGAGTACTCGAAATCACAGTGCTTTCTTGGTTTTTCACTCGTGTTCCGCAGGCCGCAGTTTGTACTTGAGCTCACATATGTTTGTTACATGGAGCATTCTAGCTCCGCCTGACAGGTACAGCTACGATACTTTAGTGGTTACGGAAAGCCCAGGTTCGAAACCTGGTCACGGCACGAAAACGTCTCTTGATGCTGTCTCCTTAACTACGACAGCTACAGACAAGTGGCGTCGCTACCATATGGCGGGCACGGCATTTTCTTGTTGTGGGTGGCCTAAAGAGACGCTTCCAGTGGGAGAGCAGTGAAAATACATGGCACGGCGATTGCCAAGATACTTCCATTTCGAAGTGATCTTTGTAGTACAAAGGGAACGTTTTGCCGCCGCTCTTGCAAGGGTAACGTGGCCGAGCGGTCTAAGGCGCTGGTTTTAGGCACCAGTCTCTTCGGAGGCGTGGGTTCGAATCCCACCATTGCCAATTTTGGCGTCTCATTTTTGTGCCGTTGCTGTGTGTTCTCGTGGAGTAGGACGCAGCTCATGTGACGCGCGTGTTGCGTAGGTAGCGTGGCCGAGCGGTCTCAGGCGCTGGTTTCAGGCACAAGTCTCTTCGGAGGCGTGGGTTCGAATCCCACTGCTGCCAAACGTGTAATGTTTCCTGCATCGAAGTCACATGCACTCATTGCCCGCAAAGGAAACAGCACAACAAGGCGTGAGCGTCTGCTTCGTGAATTGTCGTAGAACAGTACGTGGTGCAACGGCAGGATTTGTAGGCGCCTTTTGCTCTCATCACTGCTGGCGTTCGTCTCCACGATATGCGTCCAGAGCATGCCGTTCTATAGCGTGCGAGAGTGGATTTTTTACAGTTGTCGTCAGTTAATCGTGGGTGGTTGCTGCGTTCGCTGGAGGAGCACTGGTGTTGTAATCCGGTGTAGTCTAGTGGCTAGGATACCTGGCTCTCACCCAGGAGGCCCGGGTTCGATTCCCGGTACCGGAAATGCGCGTTTTTGTTGCTCCTCTTATGCGACTTGTCTCGACTTTGCTCGACTGACGCTACGCTGACGCGTGCAGAAAGCCACGTTAAGTATGATTCGAGGCAACACCCGACGGCGAGAGAGATGCTGCGTCTGTCCACTTGTTATCGAGTCACATGTCTGTAGTCAAGAGGCTTGGAGGACTGCAAGACATTGCCACGGAGGTGAATGCAGCTAACCACTGTAGTTAGTGTCCCGACAGCGCAGGCACGTTCATCTGCTCGTATGCATGTGATGGAGACCGTGTCTGCCACTGCTGTGGCGTACACCTTGGCCTAGGCTTTGCTGTGTATCGACACTTGCATTCCAGCCAGCTGCTTTCGGGGGCGCCTCCGTGGCCGTGATCGTCTAGTGGTTAGGACATTGCGTTGTGGCCGCAATAACCCAGGTTCGAATCCTGGTCACGGCAATTTTGAAAGTTTTTCCTTGCTGCCGTTGCATTGACGATAGTGCACGAGTACTCGAAATCACAGTGCTTTCTTGGTTTTTCACTCGTGTTCCGCAGGCCGCAGTTTGTACTTGAGCTCACATATGTTTGTTACATGGAGCATTCTAGCTCCGCCTGACAGGTACAGCTACGATACTTTAGTGGTTACGGAAAGCCCAGGTTCGAAACCTGGTCACGGCACGAAAACGTCTCTTGATGCTGTCTCCTTAACTACGACAGCTACAGACAAGTGGCGTCGCTACCATATGGCGGGCACGGCATTTTCTTGTTGTGGGTGGCCTAAAGAGACGCTTCCAGTGGGAGAGCAGTGAAAATACATGGCACGGCGATTGCCAAGATACTTCCATTTCGAAGTGATCTTTGTAGTACAAAGGGAACGTTTTGCCGCCGCTCTTGCAAGGGTAACGTGGCCGAGCGGTCTAAGGCGCTGGTTTTAGGCACCAGTCTCTTCGGAGGCGTGGGTTCGAATCCCACCATTGCCAATTTTGGCGTCTCATTTTTGTGCCGTTGCTGTGTGTTCTCGTGGAGTAGGACGCAGCTCATGTGACGCGCGTGTTGCGTAGGTAGCGTGGCCGAGCGGTCTCAGGCGCTGGTTTCAGGCACAAGTCTCTTCGGAGGCGTGGGTTCGAATCCCACTGCTGCCAAACGTGTAATGTTTCCTGCATCGAAGTCACATGCACTCATTGCCCGCAAAGGAAACAGCACAACAAGGCGTGAGCGTCTGCTTCGTGAATTGTCGTAGAACAGTACGTGGTGCAACGGCAGGATTTGTAGGCGCCTTTTGCTCTCATCACTGCTGGCGTTCGTCTCCACGATATGCGTCCAGAGCATGCCGTTCTATAGCGTGCGAGAGTGGATTTTTTACAGTTGTCGTCAGTTAATCGTGGGTGGTTGCTGCGTTCGCTGGAGGAGCACTGGCGTTGTAATCCGGTGTAGTCTAGTGGCTAGGATACCTGGCTCTCACCCAGGAGGCCCGGGTTCGATTCCCGGTACCGGAAATGCGCGTTTTTGTTGCTCCTCTTATGCGACTTGTCTCGACTTTGCTCGACTGACGCTACGCTGACGCGTGCAGAAAGCCACGTTAAGTATGATTCGAGGCAACACCCGACGGCGAGAGAGATGCTGCGTCTGTCCACTTGTTATCGAGTCACATGTCTGTAGTCAAGAGGCTTGGAGGACTGCAAGACATTGCCACGGAGGTGAATGCAGCTAACCACTGTAGTTAGTGTCCCGACAGCGCAGGCACGTTCATCTGCTCGTATGCATGTGATGGAGACCGTGTCTGCCACTGCTGTGGCGTACACCTTGGCCTAGGCTTTGCTGTGTATCGACACTTGCATTCCAGCCAGCTGCTTTCGGGGGCGCCTCCGTGGCCGTGATCGTCTAGTGGTTAGGACATTGCGTTGTGGCCGCAATAACCCAGGTTCGAATCCTGGTCACGGCAATTTTGAAAGTTTTTCCTTGCTGCCATTGCATTGACGATAGTGCAGGAGTACTCGAAATCACAGTGCTTTCTTGGTTTTTCACTCGTGTTCCGCAGGCCGCAGTTTGTACTTGAGCTCACATATGTTTGTTACATGGAGCATTCTAGCTCCGCCTGACAGGTACAGCTACGATACTTTAGTGGTTACGGAAAGCCCAGGTTCGAAACCTGGTCACGGCACGAAAACGTCTCTTGATGCTGTCTCCTTAACTACGACAGCTACAGACAAGTGGCGTCGCTACCATATGGCGGGCACGGCATTTTCTTGTTGTGGGTGGCCTAAAGAGACGCTTCCAGTGGGAGAGCAGTGAAAATACATGGCACGGCGATTGCCAAGATACTTCCATTTCGAAGTGATCTTTGTAGTACAAAGGGAACGTTTTGCCGCCGCTCTTGCAAGGGTAACGTGGCCGAGCGGTCTAAGGCGCTGGTTTTAGGCACCAGTCTCTTCGGAGGCGTGGGTTCGAATCCCACCATTGCCAATTTTGGCGTCTCATTTTTGTGCCGTTGCTGTGTGTTCTCGTGGAGTAGGACGCAGCTCATGTGACGCGCGTGTTGCGTAGGTAGCGTGGCCGAGCGGTCTCAGGCGCTGGTTTCAGGCACAAGTCTCTTCGGAGGCGTGGGTTCGAATCCCACTGCTGCCAAACGTGTAATGTTTCCTGCATCGAAGTCACATGCACTCATTGCCCGCAAAGGAAACAGCACAACAAGGCGTGAGCGTCTGCTTCGTGAATTGTCGTAGAACAGTACGTGGTGCAACGGCAGGATTTGTAGGCGCCTTTTGCTCTCATCACTGCTGGCGTTCGTCTCCACGATATGCGTCCAGAGCATGCCGTTCTATAGCGTGCGAGAGTGGATTTTTTACAGTTGTCGTCAGTTAATCGTGGGTGGTTGCTGCGTTCGCTGGAGGAGCACTGGCGTTGTAATCCGGTGTAGTCTAGTGGCTAGGATACCTGGCTCTCACCCAGGAGGCCCGGGTTCGATTCCCGGTACCGGAAATGCGCGTTTTTGTTGCTCCTCTTATGCGACTTGTCTCGACTTTGCTCGACTGACGCTACGCTGACGCGTGCAGAAAGCCACGTTAAGTATGATTCGAGGCAACACCCGACGGCGAGAGAGATGCTGCGTCTGTCCACTTGTTATCGAGTCACATGTCTGTAGTCAAGAGGCTTGGAGGACTGCAAGACATTGCCACGGAGGTGAATGCAGCTAACCACTGTAGTTAGTGTCCCGACAGCGCAGGCACGTTCATCTGCTCGTATGCATGTGATGGAGACCGTGTCTGCCACTGCTGTGGCGTACACCTTGGCCTAGGCTTTGCTGTGTATCGACACTTGCATTCCAGCCAGCTGCTTTCGGGGGCGCCTCCGTGGCCGTGATCGTCTAGTGGTTAGGACATTGCGTTGTGGCCGCAATAACCCAGGTTCGAATCCTGGTCACGGCAATTTTGAAAGTTTTTCCTTGCTGCCGTTGCATTGACGATAGTGCACGAGTACTCGAAATCACAGTGCTTTCTTGGTTTTTCACTCGTGTTCCGCAGGCCGCAGTTTGTACTTGAGCTCACATATGTTTGTTACATGGAGCATTCTAGCTCCGCCTGACAGGTACAGCTACGATACTTTAGTGGTTACGGAAAGCCCAGGTTCGAAACCTGGTCACGGCACGAAAACGTCTCTTGATGCTGTCTCCTTAACTACGACAGCTACAGACAAGTGGCGTCGCTACCATATGGCGGGCACGGCATTTTCTTGTTGTGGGTGGCCTAAAGAGACGCTTCCAGTGGGAGAGCAGTGAAAATACATGGCACGGCGATTGCCAAGATACTTCCATTTCGAAGTGATCTTTGTAGTACAAAGGGAACGTTTTGCCGCCGCTCTTGCAAGGGTAACGTGGCCGAGCGGTCTAAGGCGCTGGTTTTAGGCACCAGTCTCTTCGGAGGCGTGGGTTCGAATCCCACAGTTGCCAATTTTGGCGTCTCATTTTTGTGCCGTTGCTGTGTGTTCTCGTGGAGTAGGACGCAGCTCATGTGACGCGCGTGTTGCGTAGGTAGCGTGGCCGAGCGGTCTCAGGCGCTGGTTTCAGGCACAAGTCTCTTCGGAGGCGTGGGTTCGAATCCCACTGCTGCCAAACGTGTAATGTTTCCTGCATCGAAGTCACATGCACTCATTGCCCGCAAAGGAAACAGCACAACAAGGCGTGAGCGTCTGCTTCGTGAATTGTCGTAGAACAGTACGTGGTGCAACGGCAGGATTTGTAGGCGCCTTTTGCTCTCATCACTGCTGGCGTTCGTCTCCACGATATGCGTCCAGAGCATGCCGTTCTATAGCGTGCGAGAGTGGATTTTTTACAGTTGTCGTCAGTTAATCGTGGGTGGTTGCTGCGTTCGCTGGAGGAGCACTGGCGTTGTAATCCGGTGTAGTCTAGTGGCTAGGATACCTGGCTCTCACCCAGGAGGCCCGGGTTCGATTCCCGGTACCGGAAATGCGCGTTTTTGTTGCTCCTCTTATGCGACTTGTCTCGACTTTGCTCGACTGACGCTACGCTGACGCGTGCAGAAAGCCACGTTAAGTATGATTCGAGGCAACACCCGACGGCGAGAGAGATGCTGCGTCTGTCCACTTGTTATCGAGTCACATGTCTGTAGTCAAGAGGCTTGGAGGACTGCAAGACATTGCCACGGAGGTGAATGCAGCTAACCACTGTAGTTAGTGTCCCGACAGCGCAGGCACGTTCATCTGCTCGTATGCATGTGATGGAGACCGTGTCTGCCACTGCTGTGGCGTACACCTTGGCCTAGGCTTTGCTGTGTATCGACACTTGCATTCCAGCCAGCTGCTTTCGGGGGCGCCTCCGTGGCCGTGATCGTCTAGTGGTTAGGACATTGCGTTGTGGCCGCAATAACCCAGGTTCGAATCCTGGTCACGGCAATTTTGAAAGTTTTTCCTTGCTGCCGTTGCATTGACGATAGTGCACGAGTACTCGAAATCACAGTGCTTTCTTGGTTTTTCACTCGTGTTCCGCAGGCCGCAGTTTGTACTTGAGCTCACATATGTTTGTTACATGGAGCATTCTAGCTCCGCCTGACAGGTACAGCTACGATACTTTAGTGGTTACGGAAAGCCCAGGTTCGAAACCTGGTCACGGCACGAAAACGTCTCTTGATGCTGTCTCCTTAACTACGACAGCTACAGACAAGTGGCGTCGCTACCATATGGCGGGCACGGCATTTTCTTGTTGTGGGTGGCCTAAAGAGACGCTTCCAGTGGGAGAGCAGTGAAAATACATGGCACGGCGATTGCCAAGATACTTCCATTTCGAAGTGATCTTTGTAGTACAAAGGGAACGTTTTGCCGCCGCTCTTGCAAGGGTAACGTGGCCGAGCGGTCTAAGGCGCTGGTTTTAGGCACCAGTCTCTTCGGAGGCGTGGGTTCGAATCCCACAGTTGCCAATTTTGGCGTCTCATTTTTGTGCCGTTGCTGTGTGTTCTCGTGGAGTAGGACGCAGCTCATGTGACGCGCGTGTTGCGTAGGTAGCGTGGCCGAGCGGTCTCAGGCGCTGGTTTCAGGCACAAGTCTCTTCGGAGGCGTGGGTTCGAATCCCACTGCTGCCAAACGTGTAATGTTTCCTGCATCGAAGTCACATGCACTCATTGCCCGCAAAGGAAACAGCACAACAAGGCGTGAGCGTCTGCTTCGTGAATTGTCGTAGAACAGTACGTGGTGCAACGGCAGGATTTGTAGGCGCCTTTTGCTCTCATCACTGCTGGCGTTCGTCTCCACGATATGCGTCCAGAGCATGCCGTTCTATAGCGTGCGAGAGTGGATTTTTTACAGTTGTCGTCAGTTAATCGTGGGTGGTTGCTGCGTTCGCTGGAGGAGCACTGGCGTTGTAATCCGGTGTAGTCTAGTGGCTAGGATACCTGGCTCTCACCCAGGAGGCCCGGGTTCGATTCCCGGTACCGGAAATGCGCGTTTTTGTTGCTCCTCTTATGCGACTTGTCTCGACTTTGCTCGACTGACGCTACGCTGACGCGTGCAGAAAGCCACGTTAAGTATGATTCGAGGCAACACCCGACGGCGAGAGAGATGCTGCGTCTGTCCACTTGTTATCGAGTCACATGTCTGTAGTCAAGAGGCTTGGAGGACTGCAAGACATTGCCACGGAGGTGAATGCAGCTAACCACTGTAGTTAGTGTCCCGACAGCGCAGGCACGTTCATCTGCTCGTATGCATGTGATGGAGACCGTGTCTGCCACTGCTGTGGCGTACACCTTGGCCTAGGCTTTGCTGTGTATCGACACTTGCATTCCAGCCAGCTGCTTTCGGGGGCGCCTCCGTGGCCGTGATCGTCTAGTGGTTAGGACATTGCGTTGTGGCCGCAATAACCCAGGTTCGAATCCTGGTCACGGCAATTTTGAAAGTTTTTCCTTGCTGCCGTTGCATTGACGATAGTGCACGAGTACTCGAAATCACAGTGCTTTCTTGGTTTTTCACTCGTGTTCCGCAGGCCGCAGTTTGTACTTGAGCTCACATATGTTTGTTACATGGAGCATTCTAGCTCCGCCTGACAGGTACAGCTACGATACTTTAGTGGTTACGGAAAGCCCAGGTTCGAAACCTGGTCACGGCACGAAAACGTCTCTTGATGCTGTCTCCTTAACTACGACAGCTACAGACAAGTGGCGTCGCTACCATATGGCGGGCACGGCATTTTCTTGTTGTGGGTGGCCTAAAGAGACGCTTCCAGTGGGAGAGCAGTGAAAATACATGGCACGGCGATTGCCAAGATACTTCCATTTCGAAGTGATCTTTGTAGTACAAAGGGAACGTTTTGCCGCCGCTCTTGCAAGGGTAACGTGGCCGAGCGGTCTAAGGCGCTGGTTTTAGGCACCAGTCTCTTCGGAGGCGTGGGTTCGAATCCCACCATTGCCAATTTTGGCGTCTCATTTTTGTGCCGTTGCTGTGTGTTCTCGTGGAGTAGGACGCAGCTCATGTGACGCGCGTGTTGCGTAGGTAGCGTGGCCGAGCGGTCTCAGGCGCTGGTTTCAGGCACAAGTCTCTTCGGAGGCGTGGGTTCGAATCCCACTGCTGCCAAACGTGTAATGTTTCCTGCATCGAAGTCACATGCACTCATTGCCCGCAAAGGAAACAGCACAACAAGGCGTGAGCGTCTGCTTCGTGAATTGTCGTAGAACAGTACGTGGTGCAACGGCAGGATTTGTAGGCGCCTTTTGCTCTCATCACTGCTGGCGTTCGTCTCCACGATATGCGTCCAGAGCATGCCGTTCTATAGCGTGCGAGAGTGGATTTTTTACAGTTGTCGTCAGTTAATCGTGGGTGGTTGCTGCGTTCGCTGGAGGAGCACTGGCGTTGTAATCCGGTGTAGTCTAGTGGCTAGGATACCTGGCTCTCACCCAGGAGGCCCGGGTTCGATTCCCGGTACCGGAAATGCGCGTTTTTGTTGCTCCTCTTATGCGACTTGTCTCGACTTTGCTCGACTGACGCTACGCTGACGCGTGCAGAAAGCCACGTTAAGTATGATTCGAGGCAACACCCGACGGCGAGAGAGATGCTGCGTCTGTCCACTTGTTATCGAGTCACATGTCTGTAGTCAAGAGGCTTGGAGGACTGCAAGACATTGCCACGGAGGTGAATGCAGCTAACCACTGTAGTTAGTGTCCCGACAGCGCAGGCACGTTCATCTGCTCGTATGCATGTGATGGAGACCGTGTCTGCCACTGCTGTGGCGTACACCTTGGCCTAGGCTTTGCTGTGTATCGACACTTGCATTCCAGCCAGCTGCTTTCGGGGGCGCCTCCGTGGCCGTGATCGTCTAGTGGTTAGGACATTGCGTTGTGGCCGCAATAACCCAGGTTCGAATCCTGGTCACGGCAATTTTGAAAGTTTTTCCTTGCTGCCGTTGCATTGACGATAGTGCACGAGTACTCGAAATCACAGTGCTTTCTTGGTTTTTCACTCGTGTTCCGCAGGCCGCAGTTTGTACTTGAGCTCACATATGTTTGTTACATGGAGCATTCTAGCTCCGCCTGACAGGTACAGCTACGATACTTTAGTGGTTACGGAAAGCCCAGGTTCGAAACCTGGTCACGGCACGAAAACGTCTCTTGATGCTGTCTCCTTAACTACGACAGCTACAGACAAGTGGCGTCGCTACCATATGGCGGGCACGGCATTTTCTTGTTGTGGGTGGCCTAAAGAGACGCTTCCAGTGGGAGAGCAGTGAAAATACATGGCACGGCGATTGCCAAGATACTTCCATTTCGAAGTGATCTTTGTAGTACAAAGGGAACGTTTTGCCGCCGCTCTTGCAAGGGTAACGTGGCCGAGCGGTCTAAGGCGCTGGTTTTAGGCACCAGTCTCTTCGGAGGCGTGGGTTCGAATCCCACAGTTGCCAATTTTGGCGTCTCATTTTTGTGCCGTTGCTGTGTGTTCTCGTGGAGTAGGACGCAGCTCATGTGACGCGCGTGTTGCGTAGGTAGCGTGGCCGAGCGGTCTCAGGCGCTGGTTTCAGGCACAAGTCTCTTCGGAGGCGTGGGTTCGAATCCCACTGCTGCCAAACGTGTAATGTTTCCTGCATCGAAGTCACATGCACTCATTGCCCGCAAAGGAAACAGCACAACAAGGCGTGAGCGTCTGCTTCGTGAATTGTCGTAGAACAGTACGTGGTGCAACGGCAGGATTTGTAGGCGCCTTTTGCTCTCATCACTGCTGGCGTTCGTCTCCACGATATGCGTCCAGAGCATGCCGTTCTATAGCGTGCGAGAGTGGATTTTTTACAGTTGTCGTCAGTTAATCGTGGGTGGTTGCTGCGTTCGCTGGAGGAGCACTGGCGTTGTAATCCGGTGTAGTCTAGTGGCTAGGATACCTGGCTCTCACCCAGGAGGCCCGGGTTCGATTCCCGGTACCGGAAATGCGCGTTTTTGTTGCTCCTCTTATGCGACTTGTCTCGACTTTGCTCGACTGACGCTACGCTGACGCGTGCAGAAAGCCACGTTAAGTATGATTCGAGGCAACACCCGACGGCGAGAGAGATGCTGCGTCTGTCCACTTGTTATCGAGTCACATGTCTGTAGTCAAGAGGCTTGGAGGACTGCAAGACATTGCCACGGAGGTGAATGCAGCTAACCACTGTAGTTAGTGTCCCGACAGCGCAGGCACGTTCATCTGCTCGTATGCATGTGATGGAGACCGTGTCTGCCACTGCTGTGGCGTACACCTTGGCCTAGGCTTTGCTGTGTATCGACACTTGCATTCCAGCCAGCTGCTTTCGGGGGCGCCTCCGTGGCCGTGATCGTCTAGTGGTTAGGACATTGCGTTGTGGCCGCAATAACCCAGGTTCGAATCCTGGTCACGGCAATTTTGAAAGTTTTTCCTTGCTGCCGTTGCATTGACGATAGTGCACGAGTACTCGAAATCACAGTGCTTTCTTGGTTTTTCACTCGTGTTCCGCAGGCCGCAGTTTGTACTTGAGCTCACATATGTTTGTTACATGGAGCATTCTAGCTCCGCCTGACAGGTACAGCTACGATACTTTAGTGGTTACGGAAAGCCCAGGTTCGAAACCTGGTCACGGCACGAAAACGTCTCTTGATGCTGTCTCCTTAACTACGACAGCTACAGACAAGTGGCGTCGCTACCATATGGCGGGCACGGCATTTTCTTGTTGTGGGTGGCCTAAAGAGACGCTTCCAGTGGGAGAGCAGTGAAAATACATGGCACGGCGATTGCCAAGATACTTCCATTTCGAAGTGATCTTTGTAGTACAAAGGGAACGTTTTGCCGCCGCTCTTGCAAGGGTAACGTGGCCGAGCGGTCTAAGGCGCTGGTTTTAGGCACCAGTCTCTTCGGAGGCGTGGGTTCGAATCCCACAGTTGCCAATTTTGGCGTCTCATTTTTGTGCCGTTGCTGTGTGTTCTCGTGGAGTAGGACGCAGCTCATGTGACGCGCGTGTTGCGTAGGTAGCGTGGCCGAGCGGTCTCAGGCGCTGGTTTCAGGCACAAGTCTCTTCGGAGGCGTGGGTTCGAATCCCACTGCTGCCAAACGTGTAATGTTTCCTGCATCGAAGTCACATGCACTCATTGCCCGCAAAGGAAACAGCACAACAAGGCGTGAGCGTCTGCTTCGTGAATTGTCGTAGAACAGTACGTGGTGCAACGGCAGGATTTGTAGGCGCCTTTTGCTCTCATCACTGCTGGCGTTCGTCTCCACGATATGCGTCCAGAGCATGCCGTTCTATAGCGTGCGAGAGTGGATTTTTTACAGTTGTCGTCAGTTAATCGTGGGTGGTTGCTGCGTTCGCTGGAGGAGCACTGGCGTTGTAATCCGGTGTAGTCTAGTGGCTAGGATACCTGGCTCTCACCCAGGAGGCCCGGGTTCGATTCCCGGTACCGGAAATGCGCGTTTTTGTTGCTCCTCTTATGCGACTTGTCTCGACTTTGCTCGACTGACGCTACGCTGACGCGTGCAGAAAGCCACGTTAAGTATGATTCGAGGCAACACCCGACGGCGAGAGAGATGCTGCGTCTGTCCACTTGTTATCGAGTCACATGTCTGTAGTCAACAAGAGGCTTGGAGGACTGCAAGACATTGCCACGGAGGTGAATGCAGCTAACCACTGTAGTTAGTGTCCCGACAGCGCAGGCACGTTCATCTGCTCGTATGCATGTGATGGAGACCGTGTCTGCCACTGCTGTGGCGTACACCTTGGCCTAGGCTTTGCTGTGTATCGACACTTGCATTCCAGCCAGCTGCTTTCGGGGGCGCCTCCGTGGCCGTGATCGTCTAGTGGTTAGGACATTGCGTTGTGGCCGCAATAACCCAGGTTCGAATCCTGGTCACGGCAATTTTGAAAGTTTTTCCTTGCTGCCCGTTGCATTGACGATAGTGCACGAGTACTCGAAATCACAGTGCTTTCTTGGTTTTTCACTCGTGTTCCGCAGGCCGCAGTTTGTACTTGAGCTCACATATGTTTGTTACATGGAGCATTCTAGCTCCGCCTGACAGGTACAGCTACGATACTTTAGTGGTTACGGAAAGCCCAGGTTCGAAACCTGGTCACGGCACGAAAACGTCTCTTGATGCTGTCTCCTTAACTACGACAGCTACAGACAAGTGGCGTCGCTACCATATGGCGGGCACGGCATTTTCTTGTTGTGGGTGGCCTAAAGAGACGCTTCCAGTGGGAGAGCAGTGAAAATACATGGCACGGCGATTGCCAAGATACTTCCATTTCGAAGTGATCTTTGTAGTACAAAGGGAACGTTTTGCCGCCGCTCTTGCAAGGGTAACGTGGCCGAGCGGTCTAAGGCGCTGGTTTTAGGCACCAGTCTCTTCGGAGGCGTGGGTTCGAATCCCACCGTTGCCAATTTTGGCGTCTCATTTTTGTGCCGTTGCTGTGTGTTCTCGTGGAGTAGGACGCAGCTCATGTGACGCGCGTGTTGCGTAGGGTAGCGTGGCCGAGCGGTCTCAGGCGCTGGTTTCAGGCACAAGTCTCTTCGGAGGCGTGGGTTCGAATCCCACTGCTGCCAAACGTGTAATGTTTCCTGCATCGAAGTCACATGCACTCATTGCCCGCAAAGGAAACAGCACAACAAGGCGTGAGCGTCTGCTTCGTGAATTGTCGTAGAACAGTACGTGGTGCAACGGCAGGATTTGTAGGCGCCTTTTGCTCTCATCACTGCTGGCGTTCGTCTCCACGATATGCGTCCAGAGCATGCCGTTCTATAGCGTGCGAGAGTGGATTTTTTACAGTTGTCGTCAGTTAATCGTGGGTGGTTGCTGCGTTCGCTGGAGGAGCACTGGCGTTGTAATCCGGTGTAGTCTAGTGGCTAGGATACCTGGCTCTCACCCAGGAGGCCCGGGTTCGATTCCCGGTACCGGAAATGCGCGTTTTTGTTGCTCCTCTTATGCGACTTGTCTCGACTTTGCTCGACTGACGCTACGCTGACGCGTGCAGAAAGCCACGTTAAGTATGATTCGAGGCAACACCCGACGGCGAGAGAGATGCTGCGTCTGTCCACTTGTTATCGAGTCACATGTCTGTAGTCAAGAGGCTTGGAGGACTGCAAGACATTGCCACGGAGGTGAATGCAGCTAACCACTGTAGTTAGTGTCCCGACAGCGCAGGCACGTTCATCTGCTCGTATGCATGTGATGGAGACCGTGTCTGCCACTGCTGTGGCGTACACCTTGGCCTAGGCTTTGCTGTGTATCGACACTTGCATTCCAGCCAGCTGCTTTCGGGGGCGCCTCCGTGGCCGTGATCGTCTAGTGGACATTGCGTTGTGGCCGCAATAACCCAGGTTCGAATCCTGGTCACGGCAATTTTGAAAGTTTTTCCTTGCTGCCGTTGCATTGACGATAGTGCACGAGTACTCGAAATCACAGTGCTTTCTTGGTTTTTCACTCGTGTTCCGCAGGCCGCAGTTTGTACTTGAGCTCACATATGTTTGTTACATGGAGCATTCTAGCTCCGCCTGACAGGTACAGCTACGATACTTTAGTGGTTACGGAAAGCCCAGGTTCGAAACCTGGTCACGGCACGAAAACGTCTCTTGATGCTGTCTCCTTAACTACGACAGCTACAGACAAGTGGCGTCGCTACCATATGGCGGGCACGGCATTTTCTTGTTGTGGGTGGCCTAAAGAGACGCTTCCAGTGGGAGAGCAGTGAAAATACATGGCACGGCGATTGCCAAGATACTTCCATTTCGAAGTGATCTTTGTAGTACAAACGGAACGTTTTGCCGCCGCTCTTGCAAGGGTAACGTGGCCGAGCGGTCTAAGGCGCTGGTTTTAGGCACCAGTCTCTTCGGAGGCGTGGGTTCGAATCCCACCGTTGCCAATTTTGGCGTCTCATTTTTGTGCCGTTGCTGTGTGTTCTCGTGGAGTAGGACGCAGCTCATGTGACGCGCGTGTTGCGTAGGTAGCGTGGCCGAGCGGTCTCAGGCGCTGGTTTCAGGCACAAGTCTCTTCGGAGGCGTGGGTTCGAATCCCACTGCTGCCAAACGTGTAATGTTTCCTGCATCGAAGTCACATGCACTCATTGCCCGCAAAGGAAACAGCACAACAAGGCGTGAGCGTCTGCTTCGTGAATTGTCGTAGAACAGTACGTGGTGCAACGGCAGGATTTGTAGGCGCCTTTTGCTCTCATCACTGCTGGCGTTCGTCTCCACGATATGCGTCCAGAGCATGCCGTTCTATAGCGTGCGAGAGTGGATTTTTTACAGTTGTCGTCAGTTAATCGTGGGTGGTTGCTGCGTTCGCTGGAGGAGCACTGGCGTTGTAATCCGGTGTAGTCTAGTGGCTAGGATACCTGGCTCTCACCCAGGAGGCCCGGGTTCGATTCCGGTACCGGAAATGCGCGTTTTTGTTGCTCCTCTTATGCGACTTGTCTCGACTTTGCTCGACTGACGCTACGCTGACGCGTGCAGAAAGCCACGTTAAGTATGATTCGAGGCAACACCCGACGGCGAGAGAGATGCTGCGTCTGTCCACTTGTTATCGAGTCACATGTCTGTAGTCAAGAGGCTTGGAGGACTGCAAGACATTGCCACGGAGGTGAATGCAGCTAACCACTGTAGTTAGTGTCCCGACAGCGCAGGCACGTTCATCTGCTCGTATGCATGTGATGGAGACCGTGTCTGCCACTGCTGTGGCGTACACCTTGGCCTAGGCTTTGCTGTGTATCGACACTTGCATTCCAGCCAGCTGCTTTCGGGGGCGCCTCCGTGGCCGTGATCGTCTAGTGGTTAGGACATTGCGTTGTGGCCGCAATAACCCAGGTTCGAATCCTGGTCACGGCAATTTTGAAAGTTTTTCCTTGCTGCCGTTGCATTGACGATAGTGCACGAGTACTCGAAATCACAGTGCTTTCTTGGTTTTTCACTCGTGTTCCGCAGGCCGCAGTTTGTACTTGAGCTCACATATGTTTGTTACATGGAGCATTCTAGCTCCGCCTGACAGGTACAGCTACGATACTTTAGTGGTTACGGAAAGCCCAGGTTCGAAACCTGGTCACGGCACGAAAACGTCTCTTGATGCTGTCTCCTTAACTACGACAGCTACAGACAAGTGGCGTCGCTACCATATGGCGGGCACGGCATTTTCTTGTTGTGGGTGGCCTAAAGAGACGCTTCCAGTGGGAGAGCAGTGAAAATACATGGCACGGCGATTGCCAAGATACTTCCATTTCGAAGTGATCTTTGTAGTACAAAGGGAACGTTTTGCCGCCGCTCTTGCAAGGGTAACGTGGCCGAGCGGTCTAAGGCGCTGGTTTTAGGCACCAGTCTCTTCGGAGGCGTGGGTTCGAATCCCACCGTTGCCAATTTTGGCGTCTCATTTTTGTGCCGTTGCTGTGTGTTCTCGTGGAGTAGGACGCAGCTCATGTGACGCGCGTGTTGCGTAGGTAGCGTGGCCGAGCGGTCTCAGGCGCTGGTTTCAGGCACAAGTCTCTTCGGAGGCGTGGGTTCGAATCCCACTGCTGCCAAACGTGTAATGTTTCCTGCATCGAAGTCACATGCACTCATTGCCCGCAAAGGAAACAGCACAACAAGGCGTGAGCGTCTGCTTCGTGAATTGTCGTAGAACAGTACGTGGTGCAACGGCAGGATTTGTAGGCGCCTTTTGCTCTCATCACTGCTGGCGTTCGTCTCCACGATATGCGTCCAGAGCATGCCGTTCTATAGCGTGCGAGAGTGGAATTTTTTACAGTTGTCGTCAGTTAATCGTGGGTGGTTGCTGCGTTCGCTGGAGGAGCACTGGCGTTGTAATCCGGTGTAGTCTAGTGGCTAGGATACCTGGCTCTCACCCAGGAGGCCCGGGTTCGATTCCCGGTACCGGAAATGCGCGTTTTTGTTGCTCCTCTTATGCGACTTGTCTCGACTTTGCTCGACTGACGCTACGCTGACGCGTGCAGAAAGCCACGTTAAGTATGATTCGAGGCAACACCCGACGGCGAGAGAGATGCTGCGTCTGTCCACTTGTTATCGAGTCACATGTCTGTAGTCAAGAGGCTTGGAGGACTGCAAGACATTGCCACGGAGGTGAATGCAGCTAACCACTGTAGTTAGTGTCCCGACAGCGCAGGCACGTTCATCTGCTCGTATGCATGTGATGGAGACCGTGTCTGCCACTGCTGTGGCGTACACCTTGGCCTAGGCTTTGCTGTGTATCGACACTTGCATTCCAGCCAGCTGCTTTCGGGGGCGCCTCCGTGGCCGTGATCGTCTAGTGGTTAGGACATTGCGTTGTGGCCGCAATAACCCAGGTTCGAATCCTGGTCACGGCAATTTTGAAAGTTTTTCCTTGCTGCCGTTGCATTGACGATAGTGCACGAGTACTCGAAATCACAGTGCTTTCTTGGTTTTTCACTCGTGTTCCGCAGGCCGCAGTTTGTACTTGAGCTCACATATGTTTGTTACATGGAGCATTCTAGCTCCGCCTGACAGGTACAGCTACGATACTTTAGTGGTTACGGAAAGCCCAGGTTCGAAACCTGGTCACGGCACGAAAACGTCTCTTGATGCTGTCTCCTTAACTACGACAGCTACAGACAAGTGGCGTCGCTACCATATGGCGGGCACGGCATTTTCTTGTTGTGGGTGGCCTAAAGAGACGCTTCCAGTGGG